>NW_010972831.1:6926980-6927261 GCF_000737465.1 Haliaeetus leucocephalus | reverse complement strand
AGCCCGCGGGCGCCGGAGGAGGGAGCGCTGCCCTCCGGCCCCGGCTCCGGCCGGCGCCCGCGTCGCTCCGTGGCCTTCTTCGCCGTGTGCGACGGGCACGGCGGCCGGGAGGCGGCCCAGTTCGCCCGGGAGAACCTGTGGGGCTTCATCAAGAAACAGAAGGGCTTCGGCTCGGCGGAGCCGGCCGAGGTGTGCGCGGCCCTGCGCAAGGGCTTCATCGCTTGCCACCGAGCCATGTGGAAAAAACTGCGTAAGTTACAAGCGATTGGCGCTTTCCAGCC
>NW_010972831.1:6897772-6926970 GCF_000737465.1 Haliaeetus leucocephalus | reverse complement strand
CTCCGCCGGGCCCCCGTCCCCTCGGTCCCTGCCGGGGGACAGCAGGTAACGCTGCCGCCCCCGCGGCCTTTCCGCCCAGCCTGGCCGTGCCTGTGTCCCCGTCCCCCCCATACAACCCCGGGTTCCTCTTCTCCTTTCCGCAGGGCCCTTGCAGCGAGGACTAAGGGGACAGCGAATCCCCCTGCCCGCCACCCCCCACCCCCGGCATCGCCCCGAGCCGCCGGTCGCTCCCTTTTCCCCATACGCCGGTATCCCCCGAGCGTGGGACGTCCCGCTTTTAGCCGCCCTTTTTCTAATTAACACCCACCCCACCCCGCGCTATCGCGAGTTGCGTGCTTGAAAACCTCTCCCTCCATCTCTGGTTTGGCAGCCGGGCACCCGGTGGCATCGCTGCCATCTGTGTGCGGGGAGGGGAGGGAAAGCGGGGATGGGGTTTGAGAGACTCGGTCAAGTAATTCGGTAAAACAAGGGAAAAAAAACCGGAGAGCAAACTGTGGGAGAAAAGCTAGAACCGGAGGGTGAGGACACACCGTAGGACGATTGTGCCATGTAGCTGAAGATGGTGCGATGATAGAGCTGCGGTTTGTTTTCAGGGTGTTGCAAGTCGGATCTCCGCGTTCGATTTGTTGGGAGGGTCTTCATCTTGTTGACTTGGGGAATTGCACAGAACTCCCCCTTAGATTTCCCTTGTCCGGAGTATCGTGAAAAGACAAAGGGGGAAAAAAAAAAAGGTCATCTTAGCAAACTTAAATGGGCTGGGACAGTGGTTTTTCCCCAACTGTGCCTTGGTTCCAACTGTTTCTGTCAAGTCCTGATGGAAGGATTCAAAATATGGCTGTTTCATAAAAGGTAATCATTTGCTCGTTTTATTGTTCGAGCATTGGGGAATATGCAGTGTACCTGACAAAATAGAAAACACACTCGGTGTCCTGAAGATTATATAGATCGTTTGCTGAACTGCAGTAGGCTAGAAGTTGGGGTCCTAAATAGGTAAGTGTAAAGGAGAGGAGAGTGACAAGACAGGTGACAGTCATCATTCTTGTACTCTTCCTTCTCCCTGAGATGAAGTGAGACTGCAGAATTGAGTTTCTGAAAGGCTTTTTGTTGTTGTTCCTGGTAAGGTGAGGGTTATGGCTTAAAAGTATGGTTGTTATTCATATATAATCTGTGGAGTGTGTGTGTGTATTGTGTATGCATTTATGTATTCAAAAGCCCCAGAAAGAGAAAATAAAAAAACAGTGAACAGCATATGAAGACTGGCAGAAGGAGTGGAGCACGGTGAAATTGGATCAAAAACATAGACAGCGATGCTGGCAGTTGGGCTTGGGAGGCAAACGTAAAAAGCAAGAATTCCACTTAGAGCACCGTGGGGTTTCAACAAAGTGATTCTTGGGGGTGTGGATTATAGTGTCAAAACAGTTTCATTTTCCTTTTCCTTTTCCTTGAATAGCAAAATAGGGAAGTTGTGCAAATGCCAGATACTTGAAAAGGCACGGGGGAAGGAATGGCAAGGTTGAGGGCACACTGATGTTGGACAGAAAGGATGTCAATTTTAGAAGCACCAGAACTTGACCACAACCTTGATGCTCGGGAACAAGTGGAGAGTGGCACATGACTTCCTGGGCTGCGGACTTGCGTGATAAGGAAAAAGATGTGTGAATAAGGGAAGATGGTATGGGGGAAGAAAGATAAGGAGTTCAGTTTTCTAATTGTAGTATCCCTCATCTGTTGTTTGTCACTGTAACTATGCGCAAATACAAAATGCAGAGAGGTGGAGTGACAGAATGCAGGAAATACTATTTTAGTAATGAGTGTTTAGCAAATAGTACTTGGGTTGTAGAACCAATTTAAATTGTTGTGAGAAACAACTTAGCTCTGGCTATGAGCATTTAACAACATAGTTCTGGCTATGAGCATTTGATGACAGTTTTAGGTAGGCTACGTAGTAAACTTCTACGTAGCATGTTTGGTCTTACTGATAGCTGCATGTGCATAACAGCTAGAGTTTTATGGGACAGAAGCATGACTATATCTAGTTTATAACTGCTCATACTATGTTATGGAATCCCAGTGCTAGTTTTACTTACAGTAAATACTTTTCCATGTCATCATATGTAGAGCAAATCTTTAACTACTGTGTATTGGTGACGCTATGGACATGAAAGGGAGACTGGGTATTTTGGTATCTTGAAATGGGGGTGGGAGAATGGCTTGGATTTTTGGTGTAAAGGACGGAGTCTTTATTGCTTCCGGTTGATGGCCATTGGAAGAGAAGCTCATACTCAGCTGCTCTGTTACTTCTTGGAAGCTGTGGGCTCATCCCAGTGGCCATCTCCTGTGATAGGCAGGAAACGTCTTGATGATGGGAGTACCAGAAAAATTAAAACAGAAAAATACCCCTTTGTCATTGCTGGTAAATTTTGGGTTATTTGTATAGTAATAAAATTATATGTATGCTAAAGGGAACTTTTCTGGAATAAAAGTTCTTACTGAAGCCTGTTTCTACAACTGGCAGTGGTAGGAAAGGTGTTACAAGAAGCATACTCAGGAGGTCCCAGATTTTGATGTGACTTTACTGAGGGCTGCATAGGTTTATGTTTCTGTGGTAATTCATTTTTTGTATAGCCAAGAGCTTGTTTTTAAATGTTGTATTTAGCTTGATACTATTAAAAATGTTCTTCAGTTTTACTAGGTAGAATTTAGAAAGAGTTGTGTACTTCTACTTTGGTTATAACTCTTCCCATTAAATTTAATTGAAGCAATAAAAGTCAAATAATATTTTCATCTCTTGCGTAATAACAAGGCAATTTTCACTGCAAAGTCATAATTTCAGGATTATTCTTAGAAATGTTTAAGAGTTTATGTATGTATTCTTATCTGAAAAGGACCTAGACCACTTGAGGCAATGCAGATTTTCAGGATAATGTAATATTTTTGTGGTATATTGCTGTATTAAAAGTTCATACAGCATTTATTTTTTGAAAGTTTAGTAAGAGTTTTGGAATCAAACCAATTTGAAATGAGGTATTGTAGTTTGACTTAATGTACATAAAACCAGTGAAATAAAAATGAAATACATTCTTTAGCAATATTTGATACCCAGAATAATCCTGAATCATTCTCAAAAATAAACAGGAGCGGAACTTCCACAGATGCATTTTGGAGCAGTCTTTGTGTTTCAGATCACGTGCCAACCATCACAAGTGAATTTGCTTTTTAGACTGTGGTAGAGTATTTTTTTCTGTTACAGATGTGGTATCCAGGTGTAGGATCCACGTTTTGGTGTAACATGTACTGTTTAGGATGGGTGGTTTGTTTTAAACGAATTCCTACCCCTCTCTGCAGTCCCTCCACACGAAGAAGGGTGAAAAAAGCAAGAAGTAATTGCAAGTTGTGTATAAACAACTTACAGTCCTGGAATGCTGCATGGATTTGTGTCTTAAAACTGTCTACTGTTGTAAGGAGCAAACTAGATTATAAATTTGATAGCTTGAACACTTAACATGCATTCTTTTTTTTTTTTCCTCTTCTCTTTTTTCTATTTTTTCTTGGAAGAGTAGGAAGTGCATCTGTTGAATTGGAAAATGTGGTATTTTGTGGGCAGGTATTGTTAGAGTCTGTGACAGGCAATGTTGTTAGTACCCTGCTACGTGCAGTTGTGGGTTTACCTCCTTGCTCTCCATTCCCATCAGCTGGGTCAGTGTGTGCACTGCACTGTTTCATAAACGATGTGATTTTCAGGTCTAAAGCCCCCATGCTGTAGTGGAGTCGTGTCCGTCCTGGGATGTGTCTATGTTCCAAGTACATAGCTTAATAATTCATGGCAATAAATACGGAATTAGGGATACAGGCCCACAAGGAAACTTTGACTAACTTTGCTTTCCCAGAGTGCTACCTAGAGGTATTGCTCTGTTGCTGAAGTTGTAGAAGTGGTATGTCATCCATGGACATTTCAGGTATATCCTTGAAGTGTGAATTTAGTTTTGAGAGCTTTGTTGTAATTTCAGAATTTCTTTTAATCTGTCAACTTGTTGTGGTATGACAAATGGGCAATAATTTGCTGTGAACTTACTGAAATAAAGTTCTAAACTAAAAAGTGGATGGCATTTAATATTGTTACTTTGAAGGGATGTTACTAATGCTGGTTGTGTGCTTAAGAAAAAGCTGGTGTTTTTATTTAAAGCAGGTGACAATTTCAGTTTGCCAGCTGATGTGCCAGCCACAAAACCAGTTGAGTTTACGAAGTCAGAGTTACAAAACTGAGTGAAGGGTAGTGTTTTTCAAGTAGAGGGGAAAAAATTGGTTGAGAAAGATGTCCTATCGCTTAAGTTACATGATTGATAAAAACATGCTCCTGATATGTGGAGGAGTTGGGTAAGTGACTTTCATTGTAATGCTTGAGCTCAGAATAAAACTCAGGAGTTTTGACACTTTTGTTGAGACACGGTCTCTAAAGAAAGGAATATGCTATGCTGTATGCAATACTTATCTCTAAACAGGAGCAAGGCATAAACTGAAACCCCTTGATGAGAGGCAGATCTAATTTCTGGTTCTGTTGGAGCGTAAAATCTGGGGTTGCTGTATCATTCTTTTTCTCATAAGTGGGTGATTTCACTCTCTGTGCTCTTCATTCCCATAAAGACTGATTTGACTCTCTAATATGTTTTATTGCTATTGAGGGGTTGTTTCACTGACAGAAACTCATTAGTTGCAGCTTGTTTTCTGTTAAGTGCATGGTTGAAGTCCTCATTACCACTTGGCTTCCTCCCTCATTTGCTTTCCATTTGGAATGTGTTAGATTTAATATCCACAGTTAAAATTGCCAGACAAAGTACTTCCAATAAGCTGATTGAATGTTTGTGTTCTTGAAATAAAGCTACTCCTAGGGAGAAAGTGTATTTTAGTATTTAGAACACAAAGCTAGAACTCGGTGTTAGAACTTAAATGTTTAAATTATGCTGGATGTCTTGGTAGCTAACACTGAGGAAATGCAGCTTTTTACCATCAGACTGTCTGTATAATTCTGCTTCTCCTTCGGCACGTCTTCCGTGTCATCTCTTTCTTGCCTCGGGCATCTGAACATTGTTCAGTGGCACTAGAACTTATGAAGTTCCTAATCTTTTGCTTCTGCTTAAAACTTCTGAAGTTTAAAATATCTATTTTCACAGAGGGGAAGGTCTAATTGTGGTTTTGTTTTTTTTCTTGTGTGTTTGTTGTGCTGTAGGAAAATAAATAATATAGTGCTTTGGCAGTCTGGCTTGGGTATTTCCTGCAAACAGAATGTGTATCACAGTGGAATTTTTATGTCGTGCTGTGTGAGCATGACTTGTGAAGTGCAGAAGATAGAATGTGACAAGGAGATGAGTCTCCCATCTGAGTTTGTCTAAAGACGTGAGTGGGTGCAGTGAAGAAGAAACATGAGGTTGCTGTTGACAGTTGAAATCAACTGATAACCACGAAGTGGAGTACTGTTTTCTGAGGGTGCTGAAGTAGGGAGGAGGACTGGTACGGCTAATCTTTTTTAATTGGGATGTTGTCGCAATCGTTTTGTGGAGTTTTGGAAGAAGATGAACTTGGGTGTGTACACACAAAAATAGACAAGAAAAGGCATGAAAGAGAAGGTTGGATTGGATGTAAATGGGGGGAGAGTAGTGTGATAGGAACTGAACGTAAGTGTTTTGAGGGCAAAACAGTTGAGAAAGAAGGAGATTTCTCTAACCATCCTTAGTTCATGCTAGTGTAGGTATTTTATTGTTCTTAATTCAAGGGATATCTTCTGCAGAAGATTTGATGTTATGGATAGCATACTTAAATAGTCTGCATTAGTCCTCCAAAAGGAGATACGAATAAAACAGATGAGATGTTATTCAACTTAAAATGTTGTTCAGCATAAAAAAGTAAAATAGCATTTTGTTTCCTTCCGAGGGGATTGGGAATGTCCAGAAAACCTGATTGCCAGTCAAATGTCCAGGCAAAATGACCTAATTTATAACGTTTTCACCTCTTCAGACAGGGAAGTGAACAGTAAATCTTAATGAAATGCTTGATTGATCCTGCTCAGCACTCAAGGAGCACATCTTCCCTGTTATTCTTCTAGTGATGCTTGGAATATTAAACCAGAGGAGACAGTTTTTTTGAATCCTATCATGGTGCTTTGATGCTGGCTTTATATATGTGTGCCAATTTAAGCTGTAGCTGGGGGAGCGATGTTACGAAAGTGGGGGGGACCTGAGGGCACTGGTTTGTCAGGCCATACTATAGTTAAGTACACCCTGTATTGTAGCCTTACGCAAGCCTCTGTGTGACACACCCTTCATCTTGCTCTTCAAAACATTACCAGTTCCACACAATTAAAAACAAAGGTATTTTTATTTGCTTTTTTTTCTCATTGCAGCAGAGTGGCCGAAGACCATGACAGGTCTCCCAAGCACGTCGGGAACGACTGCCAGTGTGGTAATTATCCGCGGGTCAAAGATGTATGTTGCTCATGTTGGCGATTCGGGAGTGGTGCTGGGAGTCCAGGATGACCCAAAAGACGACTTTGTGAGAGCTGTGGAGGTGACACAGGACCACAAGCCGGAACTTCCCAAAGAAAGGGAGAGAATTGAAGGCCTTGGGGGCAGGTAACTGTCTCTGTGTTTTTTACTTTGGTTTTGATCTCTGCATGCTATTTGTGTCTTTCTGACTGAACTAGGCTTAAGCTAGGGCAAGCAAGCTGGGGAATCTCATATTCTATTTATATTCCTTCCCTATCTGTACTCTGTTTTTTTTTCTAGCTTGTTGGGGAATAATTTACAGTGATCCATTGTTACACTGTTGTGCTTTTTGCTAGTGGTTTATGGTATAAACAAAATTTTAACTTCCTGGTGGATCATGCAGCTGAGGTGTGGTTACAATTCTAAATGTTCACTGAAAGCTTTGAAGTGGAGATACTGGTATTTGACCTATTTTTCATTAAATTCTGAGGAATCTGGGAGGAAAAATATTGCCTTTCCATATAGATAACGGTATGAGCTCTGGAATATCCGGTTTGTCAAATGGTGGAAACACAGCAATTTTGACACAAAATACTCTATAATTTCTCATGTGTTCTGCATTGTTCCTGTGGTGACAATGGCAGCTGTTGAGTAGGCTCTTCAAAGCTTCTGTTTAAGGAACATAAAAAAAAAAAATCAAATCCTACATTTGAAATAAGTTACTGTATTTGCTGTATTTAAATATATGCTTAAAAAGTTAGAATACCGCATTTTAACATGTATCTTTACATTAGTGATTTCTTCACTGTCAGGAGCTGGCAGATGTTAGAACATCTCTGAGTTGTGGTTGATGTGCGTTCCCTGTGACTGAGGAAAGCAGGCAGGTTTGTCAGATGGCACTAATGTTTTGAGACAAACCTCAGGGCTCGCATTTGGCATAGCTTCACAGGAGCTCTCTGTTCTTGCGTTCTACAGTACCGCACCAGATGGATGGGCACAGTTTCCTTCTTTTAGCAGTTCAGAGGCAAGAGATCACTGAAGGTTTTCCTGTTGACATTGTTCATATGAGAACCTTGTCAGTTCATTAACCTTCAGGTATTTGTATCTCTAGCAGATAGAAGTTGATCAGTTAGCTGTATTGGTAGCTTTTCAGAAAGGGTAACTTGCAGTTTTGCTAGGTTAGCACTTGTATAGGTTTCCAAGTTGTGTATTTTGGAGATGGAAAGTCTCTGAAGCTTCAAAGAAGCATTCCCAGGATCTTTGTATCAACAGGAATGGTTAATTTATTTATTTTTTTTAATCTTTATTTTTGCTGGTGCTCCTTCTGTTTTTTTCTACGCTGGCTGTTGCAGGCTATTGTCAGGCAAATGGTAGGAGTGAGGTGGACTATGCAGCTGTGCTTATTAATGTCTTCTCTTTCATGAGAGCGACTTGGGAAGAGTTAGTGGGAGAGCATAATTGAAACTTTCATTAAAAATGACATTTTCCTAGTAACAGTCTCCGAGTGTGGGATGAGGTCGTCTTTCACATCATGACTGAAGTTGGCTTTGTGTGGTCATTAGTTGTACAAGTGGATGAGATGGATTTTTAGGATGTGGTGTTTGTGACTTTGCCACACTGTGCATGTGAAAGGATGGAGCGAAACATGCCCTTGTTGTTAAGGCCTTTGAAGTCTCAGGAAGTGCATCCTGAATAGCTTCAGTATGAGGAATCTTGAGGCTGTTCCAGAGCTTCTCAGTTTCTAATTACCAATGGCTGTGTCTTGGATAAAAGCTAGCTTTTAAGTGTCTAGTTCTTAACTTGGTTGGGACCAGGCTTTGCTAGTTCCTTGTTCCGTTACCTTTTCTTGCTTGATGGCTCGTACCCTCTCTGTTGTTTCTTCCCTGCCTCCCTTGCCCAGTAACAGCTGCCCCGTTTACTTGCTCTGTAGCTTCTCCTTTGACCCTTCTAATGCCATCTGTGAGAACTAAAACCAGTGCTCAGTGCCTTAGAGCAGGTGTTAACATTCAAATGCAGAACTGTTTCTTCCCATCTCCTGTTTTCAGCAGATAGCAACTATGAACAATTCCTCTTTTGTTTCTGCCTTCACGTTGGTGCACCGTTAAAGGAAATTCCCCTACAGAAGGCTGCTTCTCTCTCTTGTTTTTTTCAACTATACTGTGCTGCTCTTTACTGCCAAACTTTGGCAGATGGAGAAAACTGAAGGAGGAACTACATGATATTTCCACCCGAGTGAGTTGATGTTGATGGTCCTCATCTGAGGAAAGCAAATTCAGATCTGCTTTTTCTCTGACAGATTAAAAAGATATTCTTACATGTGGTTGTTGCAGCCAGCCAGAGTTTCTTCCAGGTCTTCATTGCTGTGCTTTATCTTTTCTTCTGCCCTTCACCTCTCACTTTTCCCTTTGGCTTAATATGGAATGAAGCTATCTAAGTGATAGCATGTGTTTTGAAACATTTAACTGTGCTGTGGACTTCCCTGAGGGTACTGTCATTATTGACTCCATATTTGCATATTTAACTGGTCTTGTGTCATTGAAACTAACTCCCATGCTTTCATTTCCATTCCTTTTTAACCTCTGCCTCTTTCTGACGGTTTTAGTGTGATCAACAAGTCTGGTGTGAATCGTGTCGTTTGGAAGAGACCTCGTCTGACTCACAATGGCCCTGTGCGCCGCAGCACCGTCATTGACCAGATTCCCTTCCTGGCAGTTGCTAGAGCACTTGGTAAGTTGTGCCCGTATTTGGAAAGTGAGACACCACTGCATACAGGCCACTAGAACCGAATTATATCGTTTTGCCAAAACATACAGTTTAGACTTGCTTGCCTTGATTACAAGGCCTTCTGAAAGTCTGGGCCTTTTAAAAGTATTTTTAATACAATATGGATTTCATTTTTCAAATAAAGCTGTAGAAGGTGTCATTGGTGAGTGAAGGACTTGCCCTACAACATGCAGAATTTTCAATGTCAGTCTTAGAAGGATGGTACTACGTTTCTGTTGCAAATGAAAAAGTACAAAGCAGTATGTGTCTCTGAGTTGGAGAGCACATTTGTCTCTTTCTTACTGAAATAATAGGACTGTAACTGTTGACTAGGTGGTGGTAAGATTAAGTTTTGCTGCATAGCATATGAATTAATTGGGTCTTCCTTTTGTGGTGAATCTGTTTCCTTTCCAGACTTAGTACAGAATGACCAAAGGGGTGAAAGTCAAGTCTGTGTTTTATCTATAACTTGCCTTTGCGAGAGTATTAGTAATGGGAAACTATCTTGGAGGAACACTTTATTCAAAGGACAAAAAGGCATATTACAGTACCTAGCCAACTTGTTATGAATGGTTTTGGGGAAGTGCTTCAAAACTTAATCTTCGGATACTTCTTGCCCATGAGTGTTAGTGTTTTCTGCTCAGGTTTTTTTCCTTAAATTTATTTCAGAATTCCAGTCTTCTGCAGTTCATTTTGTTTGCTTCCTTCCTCCCTTTGCCCCTGTGAAGAATTCTCTATTCAGATATATCCAGTATGGCTTCAATTTTATGGAAGTGTGGTATTGTTTTTCACCCGTGAAACTGTCCTGTGACTTAATTTCTTCTGGGCAAGCTTGACAGTTGTGTGATAGTGTTGTCACTGTTCCTAGATCAGCTGGCAGCATGTCATGGGGACAGTCTGTTCCTGGGACTGTGGTCGTCTTGATAATTGCATAGCATTACTGTATCTTATTCCAAAGGCCATGATATCTGTTTCACGTGGATTTGTCCAGTGTTAAGAAGAATTTTGCAGTGATAACTAACATTGTAAAAAGATAGCTCTATATCAAGGAAGGAGTCACAGGTGGCTAGGTGGCTGAAGGGTGATATTTTAATAAAAATAAAATTTTAACTTTATAGCCATTTTTCTCTGTATCTTAAAAGTTTTTATGTGTCATATTTTAGGCAAGATAGATGCTTGTATGGTTAGTAAAAGTGACTCAAGTTTGAGTAAATCCTTTGGAGTTGATAGATGACTAGCAAACAGAGATCTTCCTCCATTGAGCAACATATTCCTCTTCTCCCCTTTTTTGCAGAAGGGCACACGTTCCTCGTAGGTTACAAAAAGTGTATGCTCAATTTTGATGAATCTTTCATTCCTATGATCGCGAGTTTCTTGTTTGTCTAAATAGCTCGATGACTATTATCTGATTCCTCTCAGCAAGTTGAACAAAAGGATTTGGCTGGGCTTTGTGTCCAGATGGGAATTCAAGGAATGATGCATCTGTTAGTCCCCTGTATTGCATTCTTTCCCATTACGTGGATGAAGAGGATTACTGAAGAGTTTCAGGTTCAAGAAATGAGAACACCTATCTTTTTAACAATTCTGGGTTTCAAAAGTTACCAGATTTGAGAGTTTAAAAGAGGGCTTTGGCATCTTCAAATCACGGAGAAACAGATTTACAATGTGACAGTGTTTTGGTGTTTGCTTGCTCAAGGAGCCTCCGTAGTCTCTTCACATCCCCTTCTGAGGAGGTATGACGAACCTCCTGGAAAAAGGAACACAGCTGCTTTGCTCCATAGGACCCAGATGGTGCACAGACGCTCACAGTTTGGAAACAGGATTTAACTTCTTTCTGAGGCCAGCATGCCCCTTACGCTGCTTACAAAAGACCTACCACGACTAAAGCCATTTGCATTCATGCTGTTGAGGCCTGCTTGACCTCTTGGCTGGCTCCCAGGTTGCTACCCTGGTTGGCACAGCACTGCTGTGTTGGAGCCTCTCCAAATGGAGTAATAACTGTCAGTGTTGACGTATACTGGTTACCAATAGTCTAGTCAATCCCGCTAAAACCTAGCACGGTGATTATTTTTGCTAAGTCCAAACTTCATTGTTATTCTTGATAGAAATCCCATACAGATCCTGGACTGGACAATAATTTTTAATAGGAGAGCAAGAGTCTGTTGACACTCTGCACCACGGAGAGAAACCTTGAGTTGTGAATTTACTATCTTTAAAGTGGGCAGATTATCTGATTAGAAAAACTAAAATTTAGAACATCGTTTTTTGTTTGTTTTTTTTTTTTAATTTGTCTTTCGCTTACAACACTTTAAAATATTTTGATGTAGTCTCATCCCTCTTCCAGTCCTGAAGTCTAGCACTCATTGTAAGGAGTACTGCAGAGGTTTTATATAGCAGGAATAAGACACTGGAGAGTTATTGCATTGGTCAAATATTTGGACAGCAGAAAGGATACTGGGGCAATAGAAGTCCTTCTGGCCAACTTAATTCTGTTGACATTCCCTTTACTGTTCTGATTGTCAGCAGTGTCTTTCTGCCCTAAAATAAGCATTTGTGGTATGCACTTTTTATTGCCACTGCTTCTTACAACAGTAGTGACTGCATTTAAGTAATGTTTAATTTATTTATAGCACCCTAACAAGTTAGAAATATTTACGCTTCATACTGTCTCTGTAAAGTAGCTGTATGCTGCTTTTCCTGTATACAGGTTTTAAGTCTGCTAATGAAATATTTTAAACTGTAGCAGGGTGTTCTGCATTTTAAGCATAGCTACTTCTACTAACCTTTTCTGGGCAATGAAAACAGCTTTCTTTGTACCAATTTGCCTTGTGATAGATACTTATGAATCCCATGCAATCTCAGAATCGTTCGCGCCTCAGGATTTGCTGCCCATTCAGATCAGAAGAGCATTTTGTTTTCTTAGAGTGTAATCACTTGAGTAAGTTTCCTGGCACTCACAGTTTCATGGTAACTGTCTATTTTATATGCCTGCCTCTAAAGCAGGTGTGAGGTAACTCAAATTACTTTAATCCCCTTGCGTAAGGCAAGTCTATGAGTGTGCAAATTGCTGGATAACATAGAGCAGATGCTCAGGGGCAACAAGCCATCATGTAACTTGCTTGTGTGTGACTGCGTGAGTCATGTATTAGTTATTGTCTCCCTGTGGAGACAGTAGCTCCATGTGGCACTCAGGAAGGCATTGTAGACTCCTGTGAGCATGCTTACATGTGCATATATTGGGGAAAGAATGCTGAGAGGGGAGATAACCTACTCTGTGTATGTATAACGTAATAGCCAGATACATGCTAGCAGAAAGGTTATGTTTCAGCTATGCCATCTGTCTAAATAGATTAACTTATAACTGTTTCTGGGATGATAAGCACAAGACTGTAAGTGTACAAGATGATGTCTGTTTTGTTCCCATGTCTTGAACCCATTGTGGAAAAATGGAATGAAGACTTTTGATCTTTGGAAACCAATTTTGAAGTAAAATCTGGCCATGTGTGTAACTTTCAAAGATGGTACACAAAGTAGGGGAAGTATAGCAAAGCTACAGTCTGAGCTCTGAATATCTTACAGTATAACTTGAAACAAGAACAGAATGTAGAAACAAGTAGACAAGTGGTGTGATTAATCACTGAGCTTTGTAGGTTGACTGTAAGTGTAACTTAAACTCATTGTAGTTTTCTTAAGTTGCTATTTAAGTTCATCTCCCCAGCTGTCCCCCAGCCTGATCAAGTTGACTGGTAAGGCATGGTGTGATGGCAGAAATGGGTCTTGATTGTTTTTTAAATCATACAGGATCTCTCTTGTTGGTAAATTAGTTCAGGTCTAAATCTAGTAAATCTTTTATGGACTTTTTTCCCCTCCTCCTCCCCTTTTCTTGGGAACTAGTACAGAGCCAAGATCTGCAGCTGTCAAAGGGGTTATGTATTAAGGGCTTGCCTTGCAGTATTGTAGCCATTTGGTGTGTGGGTTTTTTTTTTTCTTCATTAATGAATGATGAAATGTGAACCAAGAACCTGTTAGTTAAACCACTCATTCATGTGGCAACATGAAGTATCTTTCCCCTGTTTTTTATGTGGAAATATAAGAGACTCACCCCCATATTTTAGGTGGAGTGGCCTCCACCATACAGATTTGACTTTTCATAAGAACGTGAATTTCCTGCTGACCCCTAAAAAGAGTTATGTACCAGAACAGTGAATGCTCAATGTATAGCTGCTACAAGAATGTTGGCTCTGATAGTAATATGGAAGCTGCTTTCCAGAGCAACTTACTGGATGCCAGAGTTGTTCTGTGAAGCTCTCTGAACATGCATACCATGAAACCCTAGAGAAGAGGGTATGGCTGACCTCAAATGATCTAAGTAGATTCCTATATAAGGGTTTAGGTTTTTTACATGCATTTAACTTTTTTTTTTAAGTTACCAAATAGAATGCGCACAGTTGCTACGCAGTGTCTGCTTCTTAGTTTTCCCTTCCTGCTTCTTTGTAGGCCCCACCATGAAGATCCCTCACATTGAATTCCATAAGCTAGTAAGTTGTATTTAAGTACTGCACAGTACTGTATTTAAGTCCTTTTCCAGGTTTTATTGTTAATTCCTTTTTTATTTTATCTATATAAAACCAGACAAACTTGGTGCATTTGTGATTCTAATCTTGTCCTAGGGATGTCTTGCTCTAGCTTGTGTAATTTTCTTCACCAAGACAAAATGTATTATGTGTACCTGTACAAAATGCGGAGTGTATGTACTTTGTGGATCTGTGTTATACAGATGATGTGAAGGCATGTGTGGGTCCATGTAGCTCAAATGAGAAAGTTTGGGGCTCCCTGCCTCCCCCCTTGGCAGACGGGAGGTCTCTGTGCATGCCTTGTTAGCTCCCTCTTCTTTGGCAATGTAGAAAAGCAGTAACAAAACTCTTCTCGTAAAGGTAAAACTTTATCCAGGTTTGGTCAGTGCATTCTTCTGTTTTACCCCTTGTCTTCAGCTGAGCAAATGCTGTTAGGATTGTCTTTTGAAGCTTGAAATTCCACCTTAGTGTTCATATGAGGGATTTAGTTCAAGGCCAGAAATTGTGAGTAGCTTTCTGCATGCCATTTTAGATTTTTACCTCTACCTTTGCATACTAGTTCTTGCAGGCTTTTCTCATGCAGTGTGCTCTGGCGTAGCCCTAGACAGATACCTTTATTCTCTCTTGCCTGTTACTTTGCTAACATACAAGCAGAGATGAGAAGTCATGGTGAAGACTGCCTTATAGGCAACTTTTAATTCAGCATTTATTTTAAATGTAATATTTTGTTCAATTTGCTGTTGAAATACTGTTCTCTTGCCTGTGCTTTCCTTTTCTACGTAGTCTTGAGGGTGGCATTCTTTCACCAGGCTTGACTATGTAAAAGAAGCTCCTAAAAGAGTAGTGAAAGTTTTAAAGCCTCAAGTGCTATCTGTGTAACTTTTCTGCTTGCTGCTACCTTCAGTTTTGTCCCCATCCCTCAGACTGAACGGTCTTTAATCATTCCTCCGTTGTATGAAGGGGACATTGCGTTGCATTCATATTTAGACTGCTGTAAAGATGCCCTCTTGTGGCTATAGGACTAGGTTGCCATGAGTTTTGGTGAAAACATTTTCCACCCTCACTCAGCCTGAAGGGTTTTAAGTGGTTACTGTCTGTATCCTTGCTGAGATTTGCCTCACTTCCTAGCAGCGCTGCCTCGTTGACAGTGAAAAAAGGAAGTTCTGCAAAGTCTTCTCTTTGTACTAACAGACCTTTTAGATAAAACTTAGATCTGGGATTAATCAAACCAGATTTTCATTTTGGACTGACTTATAAAAGTAAACTTTTCTCTATTAAAACCAAAAGATATCTTTGTATTCAAAACAGCATGCTCCAGAAACATAAATGAAAGACTTGATTTATATGACTTCTGGACATACTTTTGCTATAAGAAGGCTTTGGGCTTAATCCAGTCCAGTCTACTTATATGATGGGTGGTTTTGTTTGTAACTTCAATTACTTTCCTGGCAGCAGCTGAGTTACAAGCAGGTTTTTTTCATTGTATTTTAAAAGGTAATAGTAAGCAGATAAGATAGACTACATATTTTGATATTTTTATAGGTAGCTAAATTAGTTTCCTGTTCCTTTAGTATATTATTTCCAACATCTATTTTTCATTTTGTAAGATGCAATGTAATTTTGTGTAGGTCTCTGTATATTAGTGCAGTTCGAGTCATGGCTAAGAAACAGATACGATTTTTCCAGAAAATGTGGAAGGAACTACATTAATACCATTTTTTTTTTTGGTTTGGAAAAGAAATATGGAAGCCTCACACCAAAAGAAATATTCCTGGTCTGTAAGTTTTTAGAGAACAAGATTAAGTTTTGTCAACGTTTGGGTTTTATTTTGGAACAAAAATAGTATGGCTCACAAAGTGAAGTCTGAGAACCTGGCATTCCTGTGCTGTAATACTAGCCTTTGGCATATCACATCAGCTTGCTATCTTGGCTTCCCAGTCTACCTAAAGGGTCACTTGTCTGTCTGCTTGCTTTGGGACAGAATCAAAGTTTTTGGAGCACTTTGAAAAGCCTATGGAAAAGTGTACTCTGCTTTCTGGTTTACTTTCCTCTCCCTTTTTCCCTCCCAGAATTGTGACAGAGGGTGCCATGTCAAGTGAATCTTCCTAAGTTTGTCATGTATTCCTCAGCTGCTGTGGATGCTGTGCTCTCCAGCTGGCCAGAGAAAGACACACAGCTGACATGAGTATTCTATCTATGCAGCAGCTCTAAAAAGCATTGACTTCATCTGTGGTGCTCTGCCCTTTAGAAGAAAAAAAAAAAAAAAAAAAAAAGAATTTCCCCCTAGGGACATGGGTTGGCCTTTGCTGGCTTTTGGAGTTGAAGGATCTGTGAGAATTATTCTTTAAGTGAAGTACTCTTTATGCAGTACTGTTCTGCCAAGGATCACTGGCCTGCTTGATTAGTCTGAGTTTGTAGGTTTATGGGAGTAGACTGATGATAGATGAACACTGAAGGCAATTTTTCCTTTTCTTTTGGGCAGTCACAAGTACTGGTTGTTTCCTTCTAGGCTGAGGAAGGAAGAATCTGGATTTTTCTATGTGCCTCTGGCTTCAAGTATACTTTGTGGAATTTTTCCTGGGTCAAAGAACAAAAGCTTTATTTTTTTTTCCAGTTTGTAACATCTAGAGCTCCATTTAGCTTTCAGTAGCTCCAGATTTGTCAGGTGTTGGTCAGTTAGTACCCGATCGTGCTTTAATGTTGTTCCATCGTACAGCTTTGTAAATAAGTTGCTGTGTATTTCCTAGAGATTTTTGAGTTTGAATAGATGATGAGTACAGCTGCATTTAAAACTCAGGGAAATTCAGTTCTCACTGTATGTTTACAACAACCTTGGAATGCTGCTTTGACAGAGGTAATGCTACAGGAGATTACTTGAAAGAATGCATTTTGCCAAAAAACACATTTTTAATGAACTTTGAAGCTGTGAGTCCTTGAACTAGTCTAGCTCCTCTTCACCATTTGCTTTCAGGAAAAAATTACTTTCCTCTTGTAGTATCTAATTTTCTCTCTTTCTGCTCTCCCCGCCCCGCTATATGTAATGACGATAGCACTGTAGAGATGTGGCTTTGTTGCAGATTTATGCCTGGATTTGGCCAAAGATGTGGAGTACTATTACCAGGTAGTCTGGCAGGCGTTGTAACACAAATCATGGAATGCCAGCTATTAATTCCTGTGTCAAGCCCACACCTCTGTGTATAGTTCCACCATGGCCTTCAGATGGGTAACTCGTGGAGGAGAGACATTGAGGCTGGAATTCTCAATACCTATAGCTAGTGGCAGCTAGGAAGGTTGGGCTCCTGGTCAGGGGGTTTGGCCTGTGATTTGTGAGGTGTGGATTCATCATGTGTGTTCCCAGAATCTGTGTGTGCCCTTCAGCAAGCTTATAGTCCTTGGAGTCCCCTTTATAACCGATGTGATATTCCCGATTGTCCCCACGGAGGAGCCTTCTTCCTCTTGGAGGAAGATTCTCTGAAATCAGTATGATTATTACTCAGCTGTTTTCTCAGGAAGAGCAGCAGATGGGCATGATGACATGTATGTAGATGAACCAAAATTAAATAGCATCAGGTTATTTTTGTCATACAGCACAGTATTTTTAATTAAAAAGTGATTCAGCTAATAACATTTGTCATTTCTTCTAAATGAGTATGAACGAACTAGCAAATAAAAGTGTAAAAATATTATGCATGTTGGAAATTGATGCTGCCACTGATTCCAAGATCTGGTGGTTGTAAGATCCCAAGCTCTTGTTTATTTACCTGCTGTGTCTGTGACAGACATGATGTGAAGAACTCTCAGTGCATGAAGACTTTTCATGGCAATTCATATACAACAATTGCTGTGCTGGAGCTCAGCTTTTCTGTTACAGTATTTATTTTGATCTTGATGCCAGCTGGCTTGTTTTGTTGTGAGTCTGAGGAGGGAGAGTGCACCTCTATACAAGCAGGCTTGGCTTTTAATTAGCACTTATTAGAAGCATGTGTTTGTCTGCTGCTGCTGCGGCAGTGAAGGTGAATTGGTGCTTTAATGAGGATGGACTATCCATGCTTGCCATGGTGAAGTGTAGTAATTGAGTTGAAGTATTCCCTTTCCTGATTCGGGAAAGGTCTTTTCAACTGGTTGATAGCTTAAGGCAAAGCTAATGGAAGGAAGTAGGAAGACAAAAAGCTTACTTATCTTTAAAAGGGCAGTGATGGATGCAGAAGAAGGCTACAGGCATGCTTTCTGAAGCCAACAACAAGCAAAGAAAAAACCTGACAAAAACCTTACTCTTAAACTGGAGTTCTTAAGCTTATGTATGCTTTTCAAGTCTGACATTTAATTAATTTCTACTTCTGAAGCCATGTGTTCTGTACAGAAAAATGTAGCCAGTGCTTGCAAATAATAGTGTTACTTTTTGTTGCTTATCACTATTAGGAAGCTACTTATGAACATAAAAAAAAAGGAGAAGGTATTAGTGCAAATTAATACCATTCTTGGTTTAAAGGCCCAACCTTAGAAAAAGCTTTTATTTTTTCAAATATACTTGATAAATGAAATTGAAATAACTTGACATGGAAATGCATTTTTTTCTGATGGAGTGGTTTTTACCTGAGGATGGTTTGGAGGAAGCACTTGAACCAATAGAGGTTTTGATTCAAATGTGTTATTCAGATTCAGCTCAGGCCATAGTTGCTGGTGAGGTGACCCCAAACTAATTCGCGTGGCAAGAAAGATTTAAAAATAGAAAGGTTCACTGCATGAGGCCTTCCAAGGGAGAGGCTTTAGCTCTCATTTTCTGCTTTCCTGCTGGAACCCAGGCACTACTTGTGTTCCTGTGGCTTCTTTCCAACTCCAAAATTTGGCACATGGTGTTCAGCTGGAAAGATGCTCTAACGCAGCACTGCATGGCTTTGAAAGTGATGCTAAGACTGTGGAAGTAGGAGGAATGGGAAAGAGAAATTAATAGGGGAAAGGCTTCAGTCTCTCCTCCTTTGCCCTCTTCTGTTGTTGCTTCTTTGTGGCACCTGTGTGCACAAACACACAAACAGCAAGACATAACTGTGTGTTTCTGTATTGCTGGAATGGCTGTGGAGGATCTCGGGCTTTAAAAAAAATAAAAGGCAGTTTAGAACCTTGAGTGTGAAAAGGCAGGGTTTTTTAGCTGGTTTTTTTTCTCTTCTCCTATGAGCAGGGCTTGTTAAGGTGTGCAGGGCAGCATGCCATTGCGATGCAGATTGAAGACTAATGCTGTATATGATGTTGGGGAGAAAAAAGGTATTATGTGATCCTCCCCCTCAAACCCCAACCTAGTTCTATAAACTGTACCATGATTCCCTGTACAAGAAGTAAGGATTTCGTCTCCAGTATTTAAATTGTACCAATAGCTGGAAAGACACATTTTTCCAAGTTTGGAGTGGGTTCAACAAAGTAAGGCTTTACTTCTGTTTAAGGAGAACTTTAGGTGTTCAGATAGGTTTTAGTCTGGATATGTATGAAGCAGTATGGTTTCACTGTTTTCTAGGTATTAATCTGTTGTATTTCCCCTTTTTCTGGAAATGTTAGTTTTTAGAGAGTAGAAGACCTCCTATAAACATAGGTTGGTTTGAATGTGTTTTTATTTAAATTGCTGCATATTAATAAATATGGTGGGAAAGTGACAGCAGCAGAACAGTAATTGTGCTGAAATTACTTTGTATTACCATTGGTGACTTGAGACTGGTGGTAACTGTTTTCATGGGAACGTTTTTCTGTTGTTTGCAAGATGGATATTTTCATGTGTAATGTAACAATTAAAAAACATTTTCTTCTTTGCTAGGTGATCTTTGGAGCTACGACTTCTATAGTGGTGAATTTGTTGTGTCTCCTGAACCTGACACTAGTGTGCACACAATTGATCCCCAGAAGCACAAATATATTATCCTTGGCAGTGATGGACTGTGGAACATGATCCCACCTCAAGACGCTATCTCCATGTGCCAGGATCACGAGGAGAAAAAATACTTCATGGTGAGAGCAGCAGCTATAAGTCATTGTGGAAATTTAATACTTTTTTCCTTTAAAAATTGCTTAGTCTGGCATGTATGAAAAGTACCTAACAATGGCATTGTTGTTTAGGCATATTCATAGGCCACAACGTGTAAGATGTTACTATGGCTGATACGGTGCTTGTATATATTGTCAAATACCATGCCTGTTAACATTGTTTAAATTATTTGGTTGTCATTTGGGGGAAATCTGACTACCAGGATGGTGTTTGTGAGTAATAAAGAAGATAACATGTTCCTTCTCTAAGGAAGTTATTAAAAATATTGGCTGAAAATGAGATTTATTTCACGTTAAGATGCATATTACTATGCAGACAATTGTTTATTGTTTTTACATGATTTGTACAAAGTCTGAATTAAATTTTTTAATTTACAAAACAGTTGAGAATTTACTATCTGATGCTCAGATGCTCCACTATATAAATGGTCTGTAAACCCCTTGAGAGACTCTTGTAAAGACCGTTGGATGTGTTACAACTAGGCGATTGATGCATTGCATCAGTTTTGTGGTTGAAAGCATTCATATATATGTGGATTCTACCATAAACTGATTTTAAAGTTATATTTCACTAAGAAGAAAGATATGTTTCAATTAATATTTCCTCTTGTGTTTCTGAATCAAGCTACTTTAGCACATGATACATAGGAATATGTACCTCAGGCTGTGCTACATAAACTGTCCTTTACAAAGTCAAGTGGACCTGATTGCTTTCTCTGTCTGTCCCTCTCTTCTAACATAAAGGGAGAGCACCGACAGTCTTGTGCCAAAATGCTGGTGAACAGAGCGCTGGGCCGGTGGAGGCAACGCATGCTTCGTGCAGATAACACTAGTGCCATCGTAATCTGCATCTCACCATTGCAGGATAGCAAAAGCAACTTGGAAAATGAAGAAGAATTGTATCTCAACTTGGCAGAGTGTCCCTGCTATAGCAGCCCTGATATGAATGTCATGACACCCTCCCGCTGCTGTACCCCACCTGTCAAGGTAACGTTTTTTTTCAGTGTTTTAAATGTTCCACTTTTTGAGTGTGGAGCCTGCTAAATATGTATCGGTCTCCCTTTTCTTCCCCTAATAGTAATTTCTTTTTATGTAGCTTATTGTGATGTGTAGGACTGGGACAATGGCGTAGTCAGACCATTGCCAGTGATTGAAGTAGTACTTTTAGAAACTACTGGCCTGTCAACTTAAACCACTATTTAATGTTGCTTTTTGTTTGTTTGTTTATTTTTTTTAAACTGCAGTTTAAAAAGTATACATAGGCAGTATGTATGGCTAGACAATATATTTCAGTTGCAGGACAGTAACTTAACAGCAATTACCTGGCCATATCCTCAATACTTCCATGTACAAAGCTTTGGAGAAATAGATGAACTTTGAACAGTGTTTCTTAAAAGACTCTGGAACACCAAAGGCAGGGTATTAAAGTATGAACTTCTCAGAATTGCTGGATTTAGGGATACAAAGTTTTTGTAACTCTTACAATCCTGATTGTTTATTAGTAGTTGTTGAATGTGTATTCCCTCCTTAATGTGGAAGAAATGAAGACTGTAACTTCATGCGCATAGTTCACACAGCTTTAAATGAACTGTTTCTTAAAAGTAAGTCTTCCAAGAACCCTCACAAAATCAGAAGTAGGCTATTGAAAGAGCAGAATCAGACTGTGGGGATCAGAGGTTTAAAAAAGAAAAAAAAACCCACAAGTCCCTTTAGAGAGTAAGGTTGGGCTACAGTTTCTTTTCCTGCCTTGCCATGTACTTGTATAGCTTGCGCAGCTGATGAATTGCAGACTGCTTGTAGATGTGTTCTTAATCTTGGTGTGGTTTGTATTGTTTTTGTTTGGTTGTGTTGTTGTTTGGTTTCTTGGGTTTTTTTTAAGGTAACCCATGGGTTAATGTATTCAAACACATGTTGTAAAGAAAGTTTTCTTTCTGGATTCGGAGATCTTGTTATCTTCCTCTGGTTGGTTTAATGCTCTTTGTTAGAGGAAAAGACATTCTAATACAAGGTCTTTCTTTAGGTTAGAAGTTTCAACCTTTAACATAAAGCAGAGCTGTTCAGAAGTGTTTTTTTGGTTTGGTTTTTTTTTCTCTCAGAACTGGAGTGTAGTTATGAGTGGATGTTTGTTTCAGTAATTACCAGCTGCTCCTGATTTAAGTAACTGTCCTTTGATGTTCTGCAGTGTCTTTGGATAACTGTCCTTTGGGCAAAGTAAAAAGAAAGCAAAAATTAGAAAGGGAGTCCTTAACATTCCCTTGGTAGAAACAAGCTGCTAATAAAATGGCAAGCTTAAACTTTCTGTCTCCTTCCCTTCTATCCAGTATAGCAAAATACATGACAGGACCTTAAAATCTAGCAAAATCTTGAGTGGAGAAAAACTATTTGAATTCTAAATACTCCTAAACTTTTAAGTTGTACCATATGTTTTGTGCGTGATCTATTATCAGTACTGATTGCATAAATGTTGAGCTATGTTGACTGGAAAATATCCAGGAAGTAGCATTTCTGGATAAGGGCTTAGTGGAATTTTTTTTTTCCCCTCAGGATTCCCCCTCCCTATCTAAGTAGACTAAGTGAACTGTGATGTGTGAATCTAGATAAATTGCAGCAGGTGGTCACAAAGACGGAAGAGATCAAAACTTGAGACAACTAACACTTTTGGTGTTTGCAATGTAGATAAGGCCTTTTTTTTTTTAATGTGCAAAACACAAAAGCAAATTTTGACTGGCTACAGGTCTTCATTGATAATACATGTATAAATTAGTTCTATTTTAATGCAAAAGCTTTTCTCCTCTTGGATTAAAATAGAACTGGTGTCGCCAGTTGAGAAACAGAGATCCTATTTTCTCAGTATTTGGTTTTTATTAAAGGTACTAAAGTAATACAAGTTTCTGCTTTACTAACAAGCATCCAACTGTCCTCACAGAGTACCTGTGAATATCAGAAGAAAAGAAGTGTGAGAAGGAACTTAAACAGAAAAGAGACAGAAAAAGACCACTGTACGCTTGGAATAATTTTGAAATACTTCAGAATAAACCAAATGTTTCCAGGCAGAACATAATAAATGAAATGTCTTAGTAGTTGTGTCTCCACATATGTTTTTTTGCAAAACAAGACCTTTGTGTAGCTATCTGTAAGTATATTTAGTAACTACACCACCCTGAGTAATAACTATCTTCATAGTACAAAGAGCTTAATCAGTTAGATAAGAGCCACGATGGAAGGCAAAACATATTTCCATAAACTTTGGTTATGTAATGGTTGGACTGCAGGCTTTTAATTTATATAGTCTTCATGGGAGCCTTCTGGGTAAAATTCAGTGCGTGCAGGTGCGCTTGTTGGCTCAATGTTTTCTTTAAAATTAAAATTACATGAAACATAATTGAGGCATTTGAGACTCTCCCCCCAAAAGGTTGAATACATGGTTTCTTATGCCTTGCCTCAGACATTAAATGGTAGCCTTATTGCAAGGTGCCAGGTTTCTTACGAAGTACAGTCACGCAACTATTTCAGAATATGTATTTTGGAATTTTTTTCTGATGGTGATAACTTGTGAGAGATTAAGGAAATGCCCTTATTTCATGATCCTTTGTTATCCTAGTGATATTGTCAACCTTATAGGAGGGAAAAGCTCCGTTTTGTTGATTACACAAAAGAAAGTATGGCAATAGATGACAATATCCATTTGCAAAACAATACATAAATACCTTTATACATGAAGCTGCAGGTAAATATGTGATCTAAATTAGGTAGGTGATTAATCTTCTTACAAAATTACTGTTGATTTTTACTGAAAATCAATCATCACAGTTTCTATAAAGAAATGAGTCCGAGGTTGTGGAATGATTATAACCCGGAGAGGATAGGTCGGCGAAACCAAGAGGTGGCAATGGAAAGGATACTTGCCTGTTATCTTCAGAGAACTGAAAGAAGCACGGATAGCCTTGACTTAACAGCTGCTACCTTCCAAAACAATTAATTTGGAAATAGATGGAGACCAAATTTTCTCAATTAAACAGAAGTATTACTTAATTGCATATCCTTCTTGCAACAATTACTAATGTGAAATTAATTCAAGTATTCCTGAGGCCACTGATGAAATTTGATTGGATTGTTGAGAAATGAAATTGGTGATTCTTGCTTTGTTACATCACTCTTTAGCACTCCATCCTCTGACTTCCTTTGGCTTCCCAAAGCCTTATCCAATCTCAGCAAAATCCAAACCAAGCAAAAGATGTTGCCAACAAGAGCCACAGTGTTTAGCGTCTTGCACAATAAAAACACAAAACCTAAGTCATGGCTAGAGACACAATTTCAAAGATGAAAATGAGCAGATGACGTTGCCAGAGTTGCTCTGTGTGTGTCATCTAGTTTTCTTACGGGTTCTGCAAGAACCGAGTTGAAGAATAACCTCTAAAATACCATCCATAAAGGTCGTCTCTCTTGAGTTGCTCTATGTAGTAGAAGAGTATTACCTAAATGGTTTTATCTACACCTGGGGAGCAACAGGGGAGTAGAGGGGAGTGGAAAACCAAGTCTAGATGCTAGAAGCAATTCTGATTATTTTCTCTTTTAGACTGCATTTTATTAAACCTTACTTAGTATTAGATTTTTCAAAAGTGCTGAGCAGTTGTGGATCTCTTCTTGAAGGTGAACTGAAGTTGTTCTGGGTTGTGACTTCAAAAGCATCTATTTATTCATCTGAGATGTTATACTGACTTAACTCTGATTCAGCTGTGTGTGCATTTGAGTTTTCAGCACATCATTTTCTTAAAATAGTCATTGTCATTTGCCTTACATTGATGGGTATGTAGAGTAATGCGGCCTTGAAATTTACTTTTGAAGGACTCTCCGAATAACTAGGGATTTCTTCACAATTAAATCTTTAATAAGGTCGTAATTCGTATCTTCAGGGCACTGCATAAATACTAGTTTTCATAATCCCCCTGTGGATAGTGAAAGCAAGTGTTGTCCCCATTTTCCTGTTGGTAAAACTGAGAAGGAGGCAGAAACACTTCTCAAAGGCTGAAGAAGGGGTGAGTACCTGAAGGTAGGGTTAGAAAGTCCCTGGTTCTCAGGACATCACATCACGCAGCTTCTCTTCAATGTACAGAATGACTGTGCTTCATAGAGAGTGGATAGATGTACTATGAGGAATGGAGTTGCTTTCTTTCCAAGTTGCAGAGCATAAAACTAGGCAATAGAATGTGTTACTTTGCATAGCAAACTAACTCTATTTTTAGAACAGCTGTGTCCGATGCTCCACCTTCCTGCGTGCAATCAGGACACCTACGAGGAAGAGTCTGTCGATCTCCCTGATAATCTGGTTATGCAGTAACTAAGAATTCTAAATGTAACAAAGGTCAGATGACTTTTTCTGCTGTTTGCCCTAACAGTGCTTGGCCATCTGAGAAGGTAGTATAGGTGCATCTATCGCAACGTCTGAAGGAGGGAAGTCATGTGTGGAAAATCATAGGACAGAGATTGCAGGCACTGCTTTCTACGTGGCTTCCTAAATTAACAGCAGATGCATGCAGATTCCTCAGCATTTTATAGCAGCAGAAAGGAAGGTGTGCAGGCTGAGTAAGTCTGACCAGCCCTCTGAATGAAGAGATTGTGTCTGCCATTATGAGACACTTGCAGATTGGATGACTGAAATAAATGCGTTTATGAAGTTGGTGTGCACGAAGTACCAAGTTCAGATCCGCAGTCTGAATCTGTTTCTGCCTCTCAACATAGAGAAAAGATAACTCTGTTTTAGAGTAGGATTTTTCTGTCCTTGCTAAGGTTTGGAGAAGCTCTGTCACACATTGTCTGTACCCTTAAAGGAGAGTGCAGGTGAAATAACTATATTTATGCCTAAATATTTTTCTTTTCTTTTCCCTCAGCTTTTAGAAGATGATCCATGGCCACGACTGAATGCGTCTGAGCCCATTCCTCCCCTCATGCATAGCAACATGATCTCAGAAAAATATTTAGAGCTGCCAAACGAGATTGCCAAAAGCAATGTACCTTCATCAGGAGCAACCTTGAAGGATTCAAGCCCCCAGGAGGAGAAGTGCAGCAAAGCATTGGCTTTGAGGATACATGAATCCTACAGTAATGGTTTGTCAGTCAGTCTCTCTCCTTCCAACTCCGCAAATTCAGGCATGGACCAAAAAGGCTTCAAGGTGTCTCCTAATGGCCAAACAAAAGCCCAAGATGCAGAGAGGACACCCACAGCAAACTTTAAAAGGACATTGGAAGAATCCAACTCTGGCCCAGCTATGAAGAAGCCAAGACGTGGCCTGAGTCGAAACATTAGTGTCCAACCAGAAGGCATGTCTGCAACTCCACAGCGCAAAAACTCAAACAAGCTGACCATGCGACGCAGCCTGCGGGGCCAGAAGAAGCTCAGCAATTCACTCTTCCACCCGCCCAGGAAAGCAGTCTGTGTTTGCTGAAGGGCATTTGTGTAAGGAAGTGTATTTTGGTCTGATTAGAATTTTAAAGTTGGTGCAGAAGTTTGAGAATCTTCCTGTTTATCTTTTTTTAAAGTAGAAACTTTTTTTGGTATCAAACAGCTTTATCCCAGCCTTGTACTTGCTTGTATTATAACTGTGAATTTTGTAGATGTGTAGGGTATAAGTCACTGTAAAATGTGTGTAAATTTGTATTCCTTCATATAAATGTAGTCTCTTTTCTTCCTTGTATAATTGTTCCAGCGGGGCTAAACCTTGTTTTAAAAAAAAAATAAAATCCTTTTTGTTAATTTACTAAAGTCATGAATTTGTATACGCTTCTTGTGATGAGAATTTCACAACTTTTTAACTAAAGTAAATTATTAAACAGAATGGAAGATATGTATTTTCGTAGTACTATACGTTCCACCTAAAGTGTGTCTTTTAGAGAATACACTAGGTCTATATTTTGGTTTTAAATTTTAGATTTCTCTACTCAGAAATGAAATGTATGTGGAAGCAGAGATGTTGAGTCTTGCTTTACACAGCTCAATGTCAATTTCTTTATGTTAATTAAAATACTATGCAGTATCTTATTTAGTTGTATTTTTTGTAACATTAATCGTCAAAGTATTTAGCAAAAAAGTGTGTGTTTTAAAACTCCAACTCCTAAAAGCATCCTATAAAGCCATTCCCATCCCCTGTTATAAATGATGGCATTTTTATCCAGGCATAAATGTATGCCCTATGGAGGCATGAATTTTCTGCTATTCCAATACTGATGGTGCTGCTAATACCTTTCAACATAAGTTCTTAAATTATTTTATGACTATTTTCATTGAGTATGTGGACCATGTGTATGTTCACCTAAATAAAACACGTGAAAATTTGATGAGGGTGCCTTTTTTTTTAATTTCAAGCTTAAGTTCTGTTGAGCACATTTGTATCTATTTTGCATTTGTTAAAATCTAATACTCTCCCCTTCTTCACTGTGGCTATGTGGCTTACAAAACAAGACATCCCACATAGTTTTACTGCGGAACTGATCTTGGCACTTTATACAAATGTTTGTTAAACTGCAGCAATATATAACCTGCATTTCTTTAATGGGGAAGTAAAAGGCCAGTATTTTATTCCAATGGCTAGGGTGGTATTTATAGACTTTAATTCTTTACTGCTGGAACAATAAAACATGGGTTGAAATCAGGCCTGCTATCTTTGTATGTTGCCATGGTTGCAGGAATCCTAGGGGGAATTGTATGCTTTCTGAGAATGTGTAATCCTTTTTCATCCATCCTGTGAATACAGCACTGTCCTACAATATGAAAATAACGGCCTGTCCAAACTGGATCCTCCAAGAATTTATTTCTGTGTATATGGGATGTAACTTAAGACTTAACAATGAAGTTTTGGGATAAGTGATGTTGACATTATATACCACATAAGGGCAGGGGGGAAGCATATCGAGGCTAACAGCAGCTTTATATACTTAACTAGCAGCAATCTTTGCACCAAACTAAGGTAGTAATTGTCTATTTTCAATTTAACCTTGTGACATTCAATCTTTTAAGATGCTCACAGTAAAGATGCAAGTGTAACATGTTAGATGAGTATCTGTATTGCTGCTTATAGTGTGTGTATGTAAAAGCAAAGAGACTACAGCAATTTTCTCAGGTTTTTTTCTCTATATAGAAGCAAAATTTAAATTCTCATCCAATTCTGCTGCATTCATAAATGTGTGCCTTGTTCTGCCACATTTCCTCACAACAGTTCTAGACTTGGGCTTCTCCAGCTGGAGGGGCAGGCAGCAGCTTTTTTCACTTTTAATAAACCAAACAAAACCTAGTGTTTTTCCTGAGAAAGCTGCTGAATGATGGTAAGCATTAAACATTCAAAGCTCCTCTACAGTAGACATAAACTTACTTGCTGATACAAACTGCCAGCAGTTTACTCTAGTGTATACTTTGCCCACCTACATATCATTTGACTTCTCTGAAATTAATTATCAAAGCTGAGATAGAGAAGTGTGGGAATTTACAGCTAATGTGTGAACACGCTCTCCTTTTGGTAAAATCAAGCCTGAGTTACACCAACTTTTTTTTCTTGTGAAATAAAGCACAAATATGTGCAAAACCACAGTTCTGCATCATCAAGAAGATGCTGAAAGCAGACGTGACTTGCGTCACCCTGTTGCACTTTCCAAAAATAAAAAAAAAAGCCTCTAGTGCTACTTTTTTTTTTTTCTTTTTCCCAGAGGACAACTCTGTGGGGCAGCTTAACCGTTGAGAAGCCATTGTTTGAAATCATCTTCAGGGCAAGAGGAACGAAGAATGGTTACTCTTCCCTGAGAGGTACTTGGTGAAGCATCATGCTGCGTGACGCTGTTTAGTAACCGTTTTGATTTTTTTGATGCGTAGGTTATGGCTTGCGGTTACGGAAGTCGGGGTAGATTCTCAGAACAGGTCGCTCGATCCTGACATTGAGGTGCCCGCTGCCTGGAACGGCGAGCCAGAGGCCCAGGCTCCCTGACGGGAAACCTGACCGGCTTGTGAAGAGCTGCCTACCAAGGCGGTTACTCAGCTACAGAGAACTGCGTCACCCTCAGGAATCTGCGCGGACACCTGTAAACATTCCTCTGCTTGCGACAGCACTGCCAAAAACCCCGAACTCCGAAGAAATCCTCTCAGGAGCCGTTGGCGGTAAGCTCTCCTGGCAGGGAGACGCTGCTCCCGAGGCTCCCGCCCTACCTGCTGAGGGGTACCCTCGACCCCCAGGCCCCCCTCACCCTCCGCCGCCGTTCTACGGCCGCCTCCCGCCGCCAAGCACCGAGGGCAGCAGGGCCCAGACCTCTCCCTTCAGCCCCGCTCACCTCCCCTCGCCGCGGCCAAACCTCTCTTCCCCCGGGCGAGAGGCGAACG
>NW_010972831.1:6897313-6897762 GCF_000737465.1 Haliaeetus leucocephalus | reverse complement strand
CCCCCCCCCTCCCCTCAGAGCCCGCCGCCGCGTCACCGCGCCTGTCGCGCGGCAGGTATAAACACTTGCGGCCCTCCGCCGCCAATGGGCGGCGCGGCGCGTGACGCGCGGCCCCGCCTCCGCCCACGTGCGCGGGACGGGCGCCGGCGGCTCTCGCGAGATCCCGATGTAAACAAAGCCGCGGGTGGGGGCAGCCCAACCGCCTCGACCGAGCGCAGGGCGCAGCCGCCCCTCCGTCTCCTCCCGGCGCCCCGCCCACTGCTGGACAAGCGGGGCGGGGGGTTGGCCGGCAGCGAAGAGCGGCCCGCCTTCGGAAGCTTCTGATTGGCTAGCAGCGCGCGGTGCGCTGGGTGTCATTCCCCGTGGGGGTCCCAAACACTGTCAGTGAGGAGCCGGGCTGAGGGGAGAGGGCGGCAGGTGGGGGGTGGGGGGGGCGGGACGACGGGGCG
>NW_010972831.1:6855651-6897128 GCF_000737465.1 Haliaeetus leucocephalus | reverse complement strand
GGGGCCTGAGGGAATCCTGAGGGAGTCTGAGGTGTGAGGAGAGGGGCGTCCGGCGGGTCTCGGCTGGCCGCGGCCTGATTCCCGGAGAGGCCGGTCAGGTTGGAGCGTTTCGTTCTGAAGTTGCTCAACAGCCGGTGGTTGAGGGTGCCCCGGGGTTTTTCCGGCCGCGGTCCTCTGTGGGGCCGGTGTTCCCGCCTGTGGGAGCGTTCCCGCACGGCAGAGCCCCGGTGTTACAACTTCTCAGGTGCTCGGGGCTGTGGTGCAGGTGACAGCACTCAGGGCTGAGGGGAGGGCGATGAGCACCGGCTGGCGCAGGTGTCCCGCTGGATTCAGGCATCGTATGAAGGGATATTTTGCCCTTTACGTGTTATTTTTTTTCTTTTAAGGTTGCTTGGCGTGCGCGTCAAACTTCGGTTGTACTGCTGAACGTTTTGTTATTAATTTCTATGGGGTTAAGTGTTTATCCTTGCCTCGCCTAATGAGACGGCCCTTACAAAGACCACCCAAACGTGAAGTGATGCTGATAACCGATACCACATTGGGGATTTGGCTTTTTCTGTCGCTTTATGTACTGGTTCTTGGTTTGGGGCGGGGCAGGGGGTGTGTGACAATGGAGCAGCTGAATGGTGAAGTGAAGAGGTGGCTGGGATCTGTGATGCTCCTCAAGTGTTTTTTGCCTTTAGGAATGTTATGCTGAATTTTCACACGGAAGAACAGAAGTGTGAAGAAAAACTTGAAGACGGCACAAAAAGCTGACATAAAAAAAGTAGAATGTGTTCCATCATGCTTTTTATGTTAGCTTCAGTGTAACCCATTACAGATTTTCAAGAGTACAGTACGCTGCAATTGTGATTGTACATTATTTTTATATAAATATTTTCTAAGACAACAGCTCATCGGTAAATAGTGGTCATACGTAATGCTGATGATAACTGTGTATCTGTACCACTATCTTTAATGTACAGTTTGAAGAAAATTTTCCACTTTGTCATGTAGGTCTGTGGGGTGTTTTTTTTTGCTTTCACATACATTGCAGGAGCTGTAGTGATTGAGATACTGAAAAAAGAAGTTGTTTGTTGGGGTTTTTTAGTATTTTTTTTTAAAGTGCTGTAAAGGGGCATAGTGCCGTACAGGTTTGTATAAGTTAAGTTTCTTTCTTCAAGAGGTCTTTTATCATCCTGAAGACTATGTCAAGAACTGGTGTAATAAATAATCCTGATACAAATTATTATTAAAAAGAAATGTGTTTCTCACAGGTACCTGAAAAGAAACAATGGCGACAGAATCTCCACGCCGCCCTAGTCGATGTACTGGAGGAGTGGTGGTTCGCCCACAAGCTGTCACGTAAGCATGTTCTAGAAGAATAGCCCTTATTTGAAGTGGTTTTTATGTTGTTGTAGCAGAAGAACCTAGCCTGAATTTTCTTTCAAAGCCAGCTGTGAGGGCTTGTGTTGACAGTACGGGTTTTTTTGCATTGAGTATTTTCCAATAAAATAAAGTAAACGGGTGTTGCATTCCTGTCTCCTAGGACTGTGCGGGTCAAACTGTCTCTGTAAATGGGTTGCTTTTCACTTATATACCAAAACCTTCAAAGTTGTACATTTTAAAGATGGCTATATTGCAGTGTTTTGTTGTTTGTTTACACAATTTTGTTTGCTGTGCAAACACGACACTAGCTGTAGATTGATGACTGCAGACTCCTTCCTTAGGCTAGAAGGAACGTGCGTAGCATGTTCATTTCTTGCTGTACTTTTTAATAATACCTTGTCACAGGGGTGGATATATTAAAACATATAAGCCTGTCATTAAAAGTCTTCAGTAAGTAGAATTGTGGATTCTAATTTTTTTTGCTTAAGAGAACAAAACCAAGAACAAAGGAAGAAGCTACCTCTCTCCAGTCAGAGTGCATAAGAGACCATTTTTTTTGCTTGGGCATCCTTATTTTCATTGTGTTTACATGAAAATGCTTTCATGGCAAAAGAGCTTAATAAGAGTCTAGAAGATTTATGGTCTTGTCTTTGTTAAAGGATTTTGGAGCAGTTTTTCTTGGGGATGTTTATACTGCTGAATTGTTGCTGCAAAATGGCACTGTATTGAAATGTTCACTTGTGCTATCAGTTTCAGTGGCTATTAGTTTGCTACTGGAGATAGTTGTGTATTTCGACACCAAGATGAGCTTTATTTTTACCAGGGAGCACAAGAAACCTATCATTGTAACACAGAAAGTTGTGTTAGAGGTTTGTCTTACAGCCATGTGGTAGAATAAGCTTTTTTTTTAGGTTGCAGAATTCCTCAACAAATGCATTTCTGTTTGTAATGACCTTTTCTTCAAAGTAAGTTTTGAACAAATAGTAATAGAAAAACACTGTTAGAATAAGGTCATGTGTTCTTTTGTTTTATTAAATATGGTGGCTTGTTCTTGAGGTATATCTTTTCACCTCAAAAATTGCAGTATTTTTGATGAGAGTTTGTGTATGTTGCGTAGCCTGCAGCAGCATTCTGCTGCTTGTGTTAAACTCCTAGATTCTTACTAACAGAAGATTTTTTTTTTTTTTGGGTGGGTTTTGTTGTTTTGCTTGTTTTTAAGCACTTCAAAGATATCTTCTTGGAAGTTTTTCAACTTCAGGAGACATTTAGAGTACCTATACTGAATAAAACATTTTCTAAACATCAACTTTGTTTCAAGACGTACTGGTGGGGAAAAAAAAAAAAAGTACTCATTTCATGAGCTGAAAAATGAAGACAGTATGACTCTTGCTAGTAGGCATTCATGTGAGAGCTTCAAACACCTTATTTAATACTGTACCTGTAGACAAGTATTATTGCTAGGTAATAAAGGGCTCTGGAGGTACACAGACACAGTTTTGGTGACCTACATAAATCAAAGAAGAATCAGCACTATAAACCACAGCTCATTTATAAGGCCTCAGCCTAAAGCAGTAACACAAACTTTATTTGATGCAGTAATCCTTGGATTGCTGAACAAAATCTAGTTTTTTTTCATGAGTTGGAATAAGCTTTCTAACCTTTAAAACTTTATGGTTTAGTTTTATCTTTGTTTTCAGAGAGGAGTCAACCAGTTAAGCTGATCCAGGTGTTGGCAGTATTTGACTTGAAGTATCTTCCGTATTGCTGTGTATAGGGCAGAGCACCTAATTCTTAAATACTAAACACTCCAATTTCTATTAAAAGAATCTTACACAGCAGTTTCAGAAAGCATGAATAAAGTATATGTGGCTTTGGACATCAAAAGTCTAGATTTCCTAGTTTATGATTTTTCTTTGTTTCTATTAGAAATCTTGAGTTGGCACAAGAAAAATTACTACCACTATGAAAATTAATTTGGGGGCTGCCAAAGCTGTTACCTAAAGAGTTAATTCTGTTTTTTAAATTGTCTCAGACTTTATGAAGATAGTTCTTGTTGCCAGCATGTTTCGGTATTACTCATTACAGAAGGCGCAAACTTTTTGCATAGTTTCAACACCGTCTGTGTAATACAGTCAACCTACGTTGTATGTTGCTCAGCAGTTACACAAGAGACTCGCTGCTCATGCAGGGATAAGCTAATGAAAGCATTAGTTTAAATCTACCAGAACAAACGTATCTTGCACTATATACTATTCTAAATCATTGCTGCTAATGATCTTCCAAGAAGGAATAAGCTTCCCAAGCTACAAAATCTTACCTGAAAATACCTCTCCTGCCCCCAGGCGCTACCACTTACTTCATCATTGTACATAGTGCATATGAGGTCTTAAAGTTCACTTGCCCCACAAGGAGAGCTCCGGCCCTTAGCTTAAGTCCTCATCTTCATGTTGTAATAGCCAAATCAAGTAGAAAAATGCTGAAGAATAATTTCCAAATGCGTGTTCTACTTCAGTCAGCCACTCTGATGTGGAGAACATGGAGTCATTTTTTGACTGTTACATTTTATACTTTTCCCCCAAGCAGTTATTTCATAAACAAGTATCACTTAGCTTTTTACAGAGTTTTAGGCCGCTATTGATATTGTCAGAGTGTTTGGTAGTATATTAAGTAACTGCATTGCATACTTAATATTTTCCTTTGCGCTAAAAATTGTACATGTTTTCTCTGGTGAGATGTCTTATTTAATATATTCATGCCTGTTTCTGAACTTCAGTGGTAGTTAAAATTCTCCTTCTGTTTTCAAGGGAACAGTCATATATGGAAAGCGTTGTTACGTTCCTTCAAGATGTTGTGCCACAGGTATGTGTAGATCTTTTAAAACTATTTTTTTGGCGTACAAAGCAGTTGAAGTGTGTGTCAGGTGGACCAAAATACCATTGAAAAACAAAAGCCATTTTTTTTTGTTTTTTGAATGTGAATCTTGAGACCAGGTTTTTAAAAGCATAGACTGTGTGCCATCTGAAGATTGGGCCTACACATTTCCTCTTATAGGTAATAATTAAAATGAAAGTCTTAGCTACATAGAAGCTGAAGCATTACAGTATAAATAGCAGGAAGAAGATTGCAGCCTTTTCCTACGACAATTTTGGCAATAGAATAGCTGCGGAGGGGAGAGGCTGGGCATAATACTTGCTCTGCCTCTTACAAATACGTTTTTTCTAGGTTGTAGTTGGAAACCTGTGTATGAACCCTGGCTGGATTGGTGTTAGAACAACTTGGTAGACACTCTTTGTCACCTTAGCTTTTATCATTGGCTGAAAAGGAGAAAGTTTCTTTTGCCTCCTTTACTCTCTCTTTTTTATCTTGTTTCCTTAACTTGCCTCAGAATGTCTTGGCTGCTGTGGGGCTGTGGAGCTCTGGCTAGCTCGTTGTTCTCCAGCGTTCTGCAAAACGGAATTCCTCACTCTGCTTTTTTATTTTACCCCCCCCCCCCCCCCCCCGCCATTTCTGGGATCTTCCTCTCTGGAGAATAACTATGAAGCTTATGTCTGCTCTTGGTCATAGTTTTTGTAGGTAGCAGCAGCATGAAACTGGAACGGTCGCTTCTGTATTGCTCATGGGCCTCTCCGTAGCAGAGGGAAATTAATTTTGTTTTGTTACTCTTTGGGGAGGCTGTAGTCTGCAGTGGAGGAGCATTGCAGCTAATTGTAGCCTCAGGAAACTATCTTAGTTCTTATTTGAAAGATTATCTTCATTTGTTAGTCATTAATTTCCTCAATAATAATAAAAAAAATTCCTTTCACTAATACCAATTTGTGAAATGCATTTTGGACTCATGGCCAAAATTAAAAATAGTTGAACTTTCATTTAAAAGATTGCTGCATTCTATGCACACCCCTATTTTTTCCCCTCTGTAGTTAAAGGATACAGTCTGTGTTTTATTTTACAAATCAGTTTGCCTTGGAAGCATGGAATGTGATTTGTTTTGAAAAGTAATACCCACACTTATTTTTTAAATTTGTATTTTTAGTTCATGTTATTGTTTTTCTGGCATGTGATTATACAAGCTCTTTTCATATTTAATCCAAAATACTGCACAGTATTTTGTTACAATTCATTTGGAAGTGATGGTATTTCTACTGTAGCTCACATTCTTACTACCACAGTTTCTCCTGAGAACTGTAAAACTTGCAATTTGGAAACACTGCAAGTCTCCCTCACAGTTTCTTTTTGTATCTCATCTTTTTATGGGAATCTGTAGAACACAGAACTGAAACATGGATCTGTTCTACTGGAATGACATTTTATTCTCTTTTAAATGGCTATATAAAAGATGTCACAAATATAACTAAAACATGTCAGTAAAATTAACTATGTAGTAAAGGTCTCCTTCTTTCCTCAGTCTTGCTTACAAGGCTTTTAAGTGAACTAAAGAGAATTTTAAAAGTAGAAATGCCTCACGTGAGAACCTCTAACATTGCTTTTAGAAGTAGTGTACAACTGCTAAAGTTAAAGATTGTAGAAGCCACTGTGTTTTAGCTTGACTAAATTACTGTAGGTCATGTGGCATTTCTAACCTGCTCCAGCAGACTTATTGTTATATATGTCTTGTCATTTCTACATTAGTAAGTGATGTTACGCTTGTTGAGTTGTATTTAGTATGGTATATGTTGGTCATGGAACCATTCATGTTTGAAACAAAACCTCACAGGAATACTGGCGACAACAAGATACACGTATCTCTGTTTTTCTAACTTACATTCCCTCCTGTGGTCTAGAGAGGGAGAAAAAACGGTATTAAACTTTCTTATTTTAACCCTTTTGCTTTTTGTCCAGGCCTACAGTGGTACCCCACCAGCAGAAGAAAAGGAGAAGATCATTTGGGTCAGATTTGAAAACGCAGATTTAAATGGTATGGCTCCATTTTCTCTCACTTATTTTTGTGATTTTTTTTTTGGTCCATGTACAATAATTTCAGTCAGCTTTATCAGTAAGCATTGTTGACTGAAAATTAAGTATTTAATTTCCCTGTTCTAGACAGACTAAATTCTAAGTGAATAACTGCACTTCCATTCAGTATCTACCAAGTAGAACAAATGGGCCATGTGACTTCATCTAAAGGCAAACTAACTCCTGCTTAGGAAGAGGAGCAAAAAAAAAAATCCATTTCTTTTTCTTAAGGTAGTTGAAAACAGAGCAGAGAACTGAATTTATTTCATCAACTGTTTGATTTCAAAGCCATATTATCTAACTGTGAATCCAGTCCAGGTCCCAGATATATTTTCAGTGGGGTGATAGAATTTGGAGTAATGTAGAAAGGAAGAGCAGTGAGGTAAAATGAGCAGGAGATTCCATGATGTCTTTCAGGGAAGTAATAGAGCAAACTCACAAAATATTCTTAAAATGTACCTTATCACTTCCAGTGTATCTTAATAAATCGTCAGCAAAGACTAGTGACAGTGCAGAAAACAGATCTCCAACCGTTTTAAGAGAAAATGGTGATTGTTAAAAGCTTTTGCTAAGAGTATCACGTAGATTCCCCCCCTTAAGATCTGAGCTGTTTTACCCGTCTATCCTAGTTACCTTTTTTTTTGAATCGGAAAGGTTAGGCACTGAATGAGAAATGGTTGAAAGGAGCTATCAGGTAGTTACTTCTTGAATTAATTGAACATCTTGGAGTTGTTTGTGGTGTGTGCTATGTGTGCTTGTTGTAGCTGGGGAACTAAGGGACCTGTCTTCTGGAGAACACTGGATTGAAGTCTTTCAGTGGATTGCTGTTTCTTGTGTGCCATCTTATTTTCCTGTCTAGAGCTCTATGGTAAAGGCCATTCTGGTCTCAGATGAAGTACTAGCAACCGTAGCCAGAGCTGTGATGGGGAATTTTCAGCCTTTCCAAGAGGTTAATAGGGAAGATTATATGTTTTCCAGCTGTTGAAATGGCACAGAGGCTGGCAGTTCATAAATTCAAGGGTTTTAGAACTGTCAACCTGTAGATGGCATTATGTCCAGCTTTAGGCTATCTAAGGTTTGTTTGCTTGTGGGTTTTTTTCCCTCATATATTCATTTTTAAAAAATATCAGGCATTCCCTCTTTAGGTTCTTTTCTGTAGTATAACAAAAAATCTTTAGAATATTCTTCAGAATTGTTCGTATTCTGTTTGAATTTACTTTTATGCAGCCTGATCTGATTGGGCCTGAACACATCCTCTTTTACCATCCTAAATATTTCCTCTCTTTCGTTGATGCTTACATGCTTGCAGTGAGCTTTTGTTCATTCTGTCATGGTTGAAACTGTAGTTTTAGAGGGCTTAACTCAAGAAAAGCTTAATATTTTTGATTATTATGTCCTGTAGCACTTTTCTTCCTGGGGATTTTCTTCTTTTGGTAAGGTTGATGTAAAGATTAATTATATAGTATCTAGAAATAGTTTTGACCAGTCTGTGCATTTGTAATTTCTGTATTTGTTAATGCTTATTTTGTTGGTCCTTTGCAAATTTTTCTTTGATTGAAAAGTTTGCCATGTTTTATTAATCATTGGAGAAAGAATTACAGAAGTTTTTGGGGTATTTAGTGACAACCCACAATCCAGAAAACTTTTCTCCATAATTTTAAATTTTATTGCTTTCTAGCCTCTCTGTGAAACTTTAACAAATCTACTGTTTTCCTAAAATAATATATTTCATTGTTGTTCCAGCATAAAAATTTAAACCACTTTGCTTGCCTTTACTTATGACAACAGAAACATGCATTGAGAAAATACCATCTAGTATAACTGACATCAGCCATAGCTGATCCTAACCTGTTAATAATGGCTTTGATATTTAAACCCAATTTAGATACATCAAGGAATATGGAGTTTCATGAAATACATAGCACCGGGAATGAACCACCATTACTGCTAATGATTGGATACAGTGACGGAATGCAAGTCTGGAGCATACCTGTAAGTATGGATTTCACTTCACTTCTGTGCCAGACGCTTTTTTGTTGGTAATGTTGTGTTATTTCTTTAATACCTTACTTTTCATTTTTCCTATTGAAGTGGAAAGAGCCAACATTTACCATCAATGTCATATGGTTTGTATGTAATATGCTTATCTTAAGATTAATACTGAGCATAGATCAAACACTTGAATTTGTGTACCTTCAGATTTGAAGGCTTTTTACAAATTACTTCTATTAAGTAAATTTTCGGAGTCAAATTGGGAGTAGTGTTTGACATTATGGAATAGTTTGTATCCCAGAAAAGACAGAAATCTTTTTAACCTACAGAAAGGAATAAGGCTGGAAAAATATGAAAAGCATTTGTTTGTCCCAGGAATGCAAGTATGACCATATTAATAGTATTTTACAATCAAATGTTTGTCATGTACATGATTTGCAATTTTAATTTTATTAAAGTCTATGTGTGCATATGGGTTTGATTTCATGCTGTCATACATACACCCTGCAGTTTGTGTTTCAGAGTGGTTTATGAGCACATGGTCTTAATTTGGGGAATTTCCCCCAAATTTCTTGAAACTATAGAATAAAGTTTAATACAGTAGGTCATAAAATTCTTAACTTAAAAAAAAAAAATTGCCTATAACACCTTGTCCTTCAAAATAATGTAGAGAGGGTGGAGTTCTTTTCCTTTGTAAAATACACTGGGTTTTTTAGAAATATGTATGGTTTTTTTATTACTTTATGTTTAACTATGTAGGACATGTGTTTATATACCAGTAGCTTAGACAGTATAATAAAAAAAATGTTAATTTGTACACCGAAAGTCAAGTTAAACTGAGTTTCACTGGAGTGTGGGAGAGCTGGCTTTTCCCCTCCTGATTGCATATTGTTAGCTAGAGATGAGGAAGAAAAAAAAACTGCTGAGCTTTTGCATTTAAATGAGGGTTTATTAGAAATGCAGTAAGAACTAGTATACTTCACTATATTTCAGTATTTAGTAACATTTTACCAAAATTTAGGATCTTTAACCAAAACTTAGGAACATTTTAACCAAAATATAGGAAACTTTATCTGCTGTATGTCCTGAGAAACTGTGTCTAATTCTGACTGTCATGGCTTTATTTTTAGTGGAACAAAACACATCTTTTATCTTTTTAGAGCAGAAATGTGTATCAGTGTCTGACATAGCAAAGCTAGCTTGTCCACTCTTGTTTTTTCTTCTTTTTTTTCTTTTTTTTTTTTTAATCTGCCTTTACACTGGAATGACTTTGAATACTAAGAATGGGTTTACAGTATGTAATTAGTATGTAATTAGTTTTTGTTATTTTGAAGACTGATCAGTTTTATATTAATGTACAAATCAGATTATTAAAGTGGTTCAGAAAGACTTTGCTTTGTTCTTCGAAGTGTATTACAGAAAACAAACATTAGGTGTCACTAAGATACTGAGCTAAGAGAGCAACTACAACTGTAGCAGTACCAGAAGTTATAGCACGAGTTGATCAATTAGTTAGGATGCTGTGAGTAGTCACAATGACTTAGGCTAAAGAATTTTTATAAAACAGCTTACTTTATCATGCTGAAATTTTCCTATTCAAATGAACGTGTGTTTTCTGAAAAAAAGTATGAAAGTAGACTGCATTGACATGGGACTTGTCCTGGCCACTCTATGATATGAGCAGCTCTGTGTCTAGCAGAGATTGGTTTTTTTTTTTCCTCTGTGTGTGCGTGTATGTAACATGCCCTTGCTCTGTGGTTAGGTGAGAGTTCTGTGCATCCCTTGTAAGTGACTTTCTGTGTCTGAATGAAAGACTGTCTCTGTCAGAGCTACCTGTATCAATGCTCTTGAGAAATGCTGTCTAGGATGGGATCCTACACATCCAAGGAAAGCAAGAATGAAAGGGAGTTTCAGTTCTTTGCTATGTGAACAGATTTCCTTGGTGTAACCTGTTCTGCATTTAAACTCATACCCCATGGTACGCTGCAGTAAACATGAAATAATTTGGTGGAGATTACTAAAAAAACGACAAGTTAAACTACTTTTTTATCCTGGTTTATGTCTGTTTACTGATGCTGTCAGCCAGGTAGTACAAGGTAGCTTATGCATGTTTCCTACTGGGAAAGAAGGGTTTTCTTTGGGTTTGTGGGTGGTTTTTTTTTATCCCCCTGCCCCCCGTGTCTTAATTAGCCACAAGTTGGGCCACGGAATACCTGATGTTACCTTCTTTTTCAGTAGGATGATACAGCTACATTGTCTTTTTTTCCCTCCAGTGTATTTCACTTCTTCATAATCCCTAGATCTTAATAGTATTTAGTATTTTATTTCACTTCTTCATAATTCCTAGATCTTAATAGTATTTAATATTTTAGGACAAATAGGAAAAATGAAATTGCAGCACAGTTTCTCTTAGTGTCGTTCATTTTTTGCAGAGGTATTTTTAATGGGGGCAGGGGGTGTCCAGTAAAATGGAAAAAATGCCAAATGTGGAAATATTTTACCATCCATCTTAAGAATGTCAACTGTAGAGATATTGCACCACTTTGTCAGCCCTTCATTTGTATATTCTGTGAAATTCTGAGACCACATCCAGGGAGGTACAGCTTTGACCTGTGCAATTTGTATGTGTTGGTTATAATTTCAATGTTGGAATGGTTCCTTTGTTAGTAAGACAGTCTTGGAGAGTTTCTCAGAATGATAGTCTTTAACATAAATTTTAAATATCTTTTCAGAGCAGGATTTTTATATCCAACACATTTGGAGATAGCATAACCTGCTTTATTTCCACGTTGTTTCTCCATCTTATTTTTTTGCTTACTTAGTCTGAGTAAAATAAAATCAAATCTGGCACTTACGCGACTGACTTAATATTTAGCGTTTATTTGGTAACACTTTTTTCTGTCCTTTGGTATTACACAAACCTTTCTTCTTGATCTTGCTGAGTATTTAGCTTGTAATTAAGCAACGTTATTCCAGTTAAGAAAAAAAAAAAAGAGGCGGATCTCTATAGTTTAAAAACCGTTAAATCTGAAAAAGCAGCAATTTGACATTTATGTGAAAATCTACTCAGTAAGGCTATTATCTGTGGCATTGTGCTTTTTATTCGTACAATTGAACCTGTATTCAGCACTTAATAAAGTAATGTGTTGCAGGCAGTTCAGTTTGTGTCTGAGTGATTATGAAGTGTTTATGACAGCTTCTAAGCTGACACTCTCCGTAATGGTGTTACATTGACTTCTAAACACCTTTGCAGTCTGCCTCCAGGAGTGTGTGTCTCTTTGCAGTCTGAGTGGTTTCACATTAACATCTCCTTGGAGTAAGATCTTTGACTACAGAAGTGTTACTTGCAAATGGAAGATACCATTAGGGCTGCTTCAAAGGACTGAAATAATGTTTGGACTGCTGGGTGCTGAAGTAACGGCTGGGGTTTTGAAGTGCAGCGTCTAAATCTGTATTGCATAAGAAGCGGAAGGTGTCCATCCAAACGACTTTTCTTTGATGTTTGTTTTTAAATGGGGGTGGGAAGGTTAAAAGTGTGCTTAAAATATGCCTCGCTAAGTGGGGAGAAATCTGGGAGTATACAAAAGTATGACTAGAGGTTCCTATTTGATAATTGTGCAGTGTAGTTTCATGTTTTATTTGGAATTTGTTTTTCCCTTGCTCCCAGTTTCATGTTTCAAATACAATTGGAACTGGTTTCTGCCTGATGTGGTTTCCAAGTATCTGTTCTAGATGTTCCTGTTCAGGGAAATGCATGTTGGCTGGTTTTGTGGCAGATAATTTTTTTTTTCATTGTATGCTGGAAGTTTCAGAAGTAGAAAAATCATCTTAGTTTAATGGTTCATATTACAATTAAAAAAGAATGATCAAGCTTGAGTTGAATAAAGTAGGAACTACCAAAAGGAACTTTTAATAACAAGCTGAGATGTGTATTTAACAAAAAAATACTTAAAGGCTGTGGTATAATGATGCTGCCACAGACTGATGGGATGTGTCAGCCCATATGGTAGGTGACTTCCATTTGGAGACCTCTGGAATGCAGAGGACTCATTGGACAAGGATGGCATCACACACTGCCATTTCTCCACTGCCAGACCTTAAATTTCTTTAAATGCTGCTGTCAATAATGCTATTATTTTTAAGTTGCTAAAACTGCAGTTGTACAGCAGATGGTATGTGTATGTGGATATGTAGATGGATGTATATGGTAAGTCAGACATGCCAGTTCCATTTTGTTTTCTCAACTGTTTATCAAAAGCCCTGTCTGCTGGGGTTTCAATGTGGTCTTCTTTGTAATTCCTTCTCCTTTGTAATTCTTTCCCCTTTTGGAGCTGGGAAAAGGACTAGTCACTTACCACATCGTAAGCTGCAATCCTTCCTCTGTCCAGACCTCCTCCTGGTAGAGGGAGGGTACCACTGTTAAGACTTGTATTAGCCACTTGGAAAAACATAGTAATGACCTAACCTGGTAACCCTGAAAAATGTCAAAGGACTTTACAAAACATCTATGCAAATAATTTTCTGAGGTTTTGTACACTGAAGATGCTAGCAGTGTGTAAGAAATTTTCTGGTTTTACACTCATTAAGTGACCGCAGAACTGTTGGAAGGTTTTTTTATTCATATCGTACCCTACACCAGTTGGGGAAAAATAATAAAAAAACCCCACATGTGCAACAGCCTTTGAAAAGGCTGTGGTGAGAGGTACCTGAAGAGTCCAAACGGCATTTCAGGTAGCTGCTCTTGGATGGAGTCAAAGCAAAAATGAAGACTCGTGAAGGTTGTTAATACCTTTATTCTACCTGCTTCCCATATTGTCTGCAGCATTCTTGTCGTTGTGTAGAAATTATTAAAACCAATGCAGAACTATCCCCCAAATTAGAATTTTATAAGGGAGCCTGCAGCCTGATCATGCTAAAGCTCCTCAAAATGTATGACAAAGTGAGAACATTGAGGAAACTGTAACCAAAACCATTTCTAAGCTTTCATTGTTTTTTAAATTCAATTAGCACTGTCATAATTTTAAATGCTAGGTGCAATTTCATACTTAATTCAGTCTCTAGAGTAGACAACTGTAACATTCTTTGACCTTCTAAATTCTTACAGTCTCTGGATAATTACAGATATTTGTTTTGAATGAAAAAGCAGACTGTTTGAGTTTCTAAACTGAAGTGATAAAATTTGCCCTTTTACTTACAGTCCTTCCTTGCTCTCTCAGTAGTAAGAGGACTGGTTGTAGTCTTTAACCCAATATCAAACAGTAGTTTGTGGTGGTATCTGTCAATTGCTTGTTGTCATATTGTAACATCACATCATGATCTCTATATCATATTTAAAACATGTATAAGAATATTTAAAAAAACCCAACAACGCCTCTTGATATCTTCCCTGTGGTCTGTGACAGTTTAATATACAAGCAGTTTCCTTTTATATAGTTGCACAGTAGTTTAAGCGCTGAGTTTTGAACTCAATTTTGTTTCAGTTTGGTGTATGTTTGACTTTTTTTCTTTTTCTTTTTTTTTTTTCTTCCACCATGTGAAAACCATTTTCTATGGTTGGAAACTATTAGTTATCCTTAGTGTGAACAAAACTTCCTTTGTTCTGTTTTTTTTATGGGTGCAAACTGGTATGCTCAAACAATAAAGCTCTGTCATCAAAAATTAACCAGTGCTCCAGATTTCTGGTCTGTCATATTTTAAGCCATAGCTCAAGATGTCTAAGTGGAGGAGAGAGTTGTTCTTCCTCTTTCAATCTGTCATTATTGGAAGAGAGCGATGAAGACTTGACTGGGGGCTGGGTTTTGAATCGGCATATTCTTTGCTTGCGGCCTTCCATGTAGGTCTGGGGCTTGTGGTTTCATACCAAGTGCTGGGAAAGCTGAAATGTTCTATCAGACCAGCTTGGAGCCGTCATCTTGGATTCACTCTTTCATAGAACAAGTACCTGAAGCTGCTTTTATAGCTTAATATTCAATTCTTGAAACCTGTTTGGAAATATTCTTGGCTTTTGGAATGGGAAAGAAAAACTTTTAAGAGCTTTGAAAGCTGCCACAGGGACTTGCTACTTAGCTGGATCAAATCCAAAATGGCAGCCACAGCCTACTTTCTTCACAGGTGCTTTTTGAAGAATTTAGAGCTCTGTTTTCAGTTCATGAAGTCTATTTATATTTTGTCTATGCTTATGAGACTCTGTAGCTCAAGGGACTGGTAATGGGATGTGGAGCCTTTTACTTATACTTGCCAGCCCACATCTCACCCAAACTGGCAGTGACAAAGTTGTTAGCCATTTAGCGATGGGGCTGGGCTTCTGTTAAATGTAGTTCCTTGTCCCACTTTAGTTCCTAGAGGAATAAGTGTCCCATTCACAGAAAAGATTGGCTGTCTGTGTTGGCTGTCTCAGGAGTGAGATAAGGCCTGAACTGGCAGGCAGATCAGACTATATAATCTCTACCCTGAAGATGGTGCTTTCACTCAAAATTGACACACGTGGCCTCAGCAATTGTAATAAAATTTTATTTTATATAGGTAAGTGGAGGGCATTAGCATGATTCTGATTAACCACAGTTAACTCAGATTTTTACAAGGCTGCAAACAGCAGAAGCTTCTACTGGTGGTAGTGTTTAAAAAAGTTAATTGTAAGTCAAAGAAAATCTTGAACTTTAAAGCCCTAATGCATTTTTCAATGCCAAGCAAGCCAGAAGAACAACCAAGCTCTTACTAATTCATGGCATACACAAAGTCCAATGCCTTCTATGATTTCCTGTTTCTATAGAACAGTTAAGGACATACAACTAAAAAAAAAAAATCCCTTGAGAAAACTGTTATTTTCTGGAGCTGTGGTAGGTTAAGTATTAGTGTTTTAATTTGATCCATGTTGAAGTGTCACGTCCAGATTTTTTGTAAACTTCTTTGTGCCTTTTACTGAATTTGGCTTTTTCTTTACAAATGAGATGCCAGTGGTTGGGTGGCATCTTGTATTTTCATTACAAAACCTACAGTGGGGTTATGTCTTAAAATTTGCTCCTTCTTGGCTCCCAGGTGTCAGCAACTGCTAAGTATGTGAGCAGTACAGATGCCTGAAGTTATCTGAACATTTACTTGCTTTTTTTCTTAGTTCTACAAAGTTTCTCCTTTCCTGTGGAAAAAAAAATCCTACACAGACTGAGAGGAAAGGACCTGTTGCACTACAGTATTAAACATTACAGTGGTCTCAAAACAGGAGTTAACTACCTATAATCTCGTCTTTGTTACTGTCAGATCCTGTGGCTTTGGTTAGTCCATTCAACCTTTCTTTCTGTAATTTCCCCACAGTATGAAATGATGAAATAGTTATCTTTCAAATAATCTTTTAAATAACTACTAAAAAGTAAAAGCATTATATGCATGAAAAGACCTGGGCTGGGATTTTCATGTTAGGTGCTGAAGTACAAATAAACTTCATTTGTATTTGTACATTTTAGGCTTTTCTTTGAAAATCTCAGCTTTAAACTCTACCAGGTCTTGGCATCACAGGCTAAATAAACATGCTCTCTGGAGTTCAGTATATTTAAGAGCAGAAACTGCGTTAAGAAGGTTTGGCCTTCTTAGTGTATCTTACTTTTGGGACTATAACTTTATTTGAAGTAGATTGGAGTTAGAGCTGATGTGCTGGCATAGTTAAAATGTAGGAGGAGGTGACTGAATTGGATTGGCTTATTTTATGTGAATCACTTGTTCCATACTTTTGTTATGCTAGTTCTTTTCCCTCTTGTTTTCATTCATAGCCATTGATGTGCATACACATGTGAAACGGTATTTTCATGATTTTGGGGAAAAAATCTTTAATTGCCAATAATAATAGTTCCAAAGCCTTATATTTTTCTTCTTCTCCGTTTCCTCCTTTCCCTTTTCATAGAGCTGGTGTGTTCTGATGGATAGAAAACGTGCTACTGTCTTCATCTTTTTTCATCTCTTTAAAGAAAGAGAGAGAATAGAAATTTTTCTCACTTTCTTCTTAGCTGCACTCTAGTTTTTTCCAGGTTGTGTCTTCTGGATGCAGATGTTATATATGTGCTGGTTTTTTGGTGTTGTTTTTTTTTTTTTTTCTTTCCCCACACGTCCTCCAAACTCATGACCTGTTAAAAACAATTGGCAAACCTTTACTGCGTTGATTTCTGATCATCATTCTTTTGTCTTGAATAGAATCTGGTCAGCAAGCTCTTCAGAGCAGAGGCCTCTAGCTGTCCATGAGGGAGAATTAAACCTGTTTTGCAAAAGCTGGAGTACAGCAATGTTGTATGTTGTTCAGATGATGCTGCTAGCTGGAAGAGGAGAATTTGCTAGGACTGCAACATCTGCCTAATAAAATAAGAACAGGGTAGACTAAGGGATTAATTCTCATATTGATTACAGTTTTAAAACTGTTGTGTCCATCAGGAATAATTCTAATCGCATCATTAACAGTAATGTTGATTCATACCAATGTGGAACTGCTAGCTTTCTGCAAAACTAAAATGGCTAAGAATGTTATTTTCCCCGAATTTGTGTAGCTTGAATGTTATTCCAGGCATAATATGGAAAAGCAGTAGTTCTCTACATTCTGTGTTTACTTGATGTGTACAGAATGATGGGCTACCTCTGTAACAAATGGTGTTTTCAAAATAATCTTATGACAGACTTGTGCTTCAGTGGGTTAGGTTTCATTCTGGCCACATTATCTAAAGCAGTGATAATAAATAATGAGGCTCCGGGTTAAGATTGGAAGTAAGCTAAGAGTCTGAAGTGCTATACTTATGATTTGTTGGTCAAACAGTAGTAGTATTTTAACTTTTTGAATGTGTGATCTGAAGTGCAGAAAGAAATGAGAACAACTATAAAATGACATTTCAAAAAGCTAACTTGGATTTATAGTTTATTGATTCATAAGAACCTTGTTCCAAATCGTGTTCACTTTTGATATTGTAAACTGCTCGTTTGGCAAAACTTTATGCCAACATGTTGGCAGTGTTCTTAGTCTTATTACATATGTTTTAAGTTGTTGGTTATTTGGAAATGAGCTTCATAATGTTTGCCATTTTCCTGAAGTTTGAAATTCCGTATCGGATCCATTACCAGGCAGTTATGAAAATGCATTCTGACTGACCATTTACAGGAAGTCTGGAAATTCTTAACTGCTTCTGGTTTAATCTTGTCAAGATTGCCATTAGTGACAAACTTAATTAGTTTGACCCCCTTTTTTAATCATAATTGTCACACCTTGAGACTGTTGAACGTACCAATATATCAAATTCTCTGATCTTTTACCACCGACAGTTGCTACTCTTGATCATTGGTTAGTTAGCATTTTTCTTTGAAACAAGCACTGTGTAGAATAAATGCTTGTGTTCCAGGTTCCTAGAGTTTTTGTTAATTTTAGTCAGCAGTCAACTTTCAAGTCTTGTTTCTTTTAAAACATGTATAGTCATTATTAATATGGTGCTAGTATCTCATTCAGGCAGTCTAAGGCACGCATTGCTGGAGGCAGGCCATCTTTGTTGCTATAATTTGTGTTATTCAAGACTTCTAAGGTATTCTAATTTAGAGAAATTGTGGATGGTTGGCTAGAAAGGCAGTATCTTACCAACTTACTTTCTTACCTACCTTTCGTACAATGTCTTTCTACCTATGTTCTAACCTACTAAATATATATATTTTTATAAGTGTATATATTTTTTTTACATTGTATGTTCATAATCCATATGTTTTGCAGATCAGTGGTGAAGCTCAGGAACTCTTTTCTGTCCGTCATGGTCCAGTTCGAGCTGCACGGATTTTACCAGCTCCACAAATCAGTGAGTATATATTTATATGGCTCATAATTAAGCATAAGTTTTTTTTACAGATCTTTGTCCAAATCATTGCTACAACCTGATATGTAGATTTTTCCATTCATTTTAAACTGTTACCTTCACAATAGCTTTCTATAAGTATTATTTACTTGGTTTTGTTTTCTACTCTATGATCCAGTGCTTTCTCCAGTTTCATCTTCAGATTTTTAGCTTTGATGCTGCTTCCTTTGTAGTTCAGAGGATATCTAGGTATATCTGTGCTCAGAGATCAGTACGGAGATGTTAACAATTCTATTTAGGAATATTTATTATCAATATTTTATTGCTGTAAAATAATATTGAAATTATTTTTTATGGCAAGGCAGTGGCTGATAGCAGTAGATCTAGAAATTATCAACGTTTATTAAAAACTCCTGTTATAGTACATTGTAAAGTCTAATCATAATATGATGCCCTTCTAAACTCTTCAACTCTTTAGAAGGTTTTGGTTACCCATTCAGCAGGTGAAACTGAAACAATGCAAGTAAGATAATGCAAGAAGTAGTTGGTCTAAGTAATATAGTTTGTACAAAGAGAAAATGTCCTTTTTTGATTATTAAAATATTTTATTTATGAAGAAAATAGAAAGTATTTTCTAAACTGTGAAATTATCTAGTCTATTAGTGCATGCATTAAGTTTAGCAATTGCAGCTTTTAATGAGGTTTTTAAAAAAGGCTGCTTTTCCACTCCATTAAAAGTAACAAGACAATGGAATTTGTCTTTTGGGGTGGTACTAGGTTCTAATTTGTTCCTCTTCTGCTTATTTTATGTAAAATTTATTCAAACAGTTTGATCTTTTTAGTGGCTGAGCTTTTATCATGATCCCTTGAGTGCCAATAGGCACCTTCTCTCTTTTACTGCTTAAATAGAGTTTTATCAGGTTCTGAGACAAGCTGCTTAGTTTGTTTAGCAGGATTGTTTCAGAAATTCTGAGTTAACCCCCTGGAAGAGCTTGCTGCAAAATTTGAGCAACTATGCATAAACAAGCAAATCCCTTTAAAAAATGGCACTGTTCAATCTAAACACAAAATCTAATTGTGGACTTCTTAAAGGCCTCAGATTTGATGGTGTCCTGGCTCATTTTTGGTTTCAGCAACATTTTGCTTATCCACTCTCCCTGTAACTTCAACTGGGCAAGCTATTCTGTACAGCTGCTGAGTAGTATTTCTGGCTTAAATTGGTTGCCATGTTTTACTTCATGGATGAAAAGAACGTACTTCTAGTATGGTCAAGGTTTTGGGGGATTATGCTGGATTACAAATTTTAGTAGTATATTATGAATTAATTAGCGAACTCAAAAAATATAGCCTAAAGTCTAATTGTTTAAATTATTACAAAAATAGTAAATTATAAGAATTTTGAGTATTTCAAAGAAAGTAAATTAAGAAAGTTAAAAGTTTAATGGACACATTGTATATTGTTGCAGTGATTTCCTGAGCAAAGTAATAGAGAAGCATGTTGTGCCTTCTGTTTTTTGGGAACACTGCAGAATTCCTGATGAGCTATGGGTTTTTTTTGCTGTTATGTGTGTCATTAAGTAATGGATATCTATGCCCTTTTCTCTCTCAAAGGGGAAAAAAAAAAGGAGAAAGACTGTAAATGAAAATGAAGTAAATTAATTAAGAACCTATAAGTTGTTTTTTCTGATAGCAAAATAGTGCTTTCCGATTTTTCAATCTAGTAAGTTACACTGCTTATGAACTCCTTTAAGCAGTTACTGTGTTTCTGTCTCTAAATTGCGTATATTTAGCATCTGACAATGATAGTTGTTACATTAGAAAACTATTCAAATTAGCTCATATTAAATTAAGCCAAACCTTTTAAATACATGTTTTGGTCTCTTTTTACATGGCTTGGTTTAAATAAATCTTTGATTAAAAGTACATGAATGTATCATTGACCAGTATCTGGAATCAGATAAAAGTAAAGCTGTAATAAGAGGCCTTAGATAACTAACACATGAGCTTTAATGATTCTGAACAAAATAAAAGGAATTTGTAAAGGAGAAGCTGATTACCATCAGTAGGCTCAAACACTATTTTACTGTAAAGCTGTAAAAAGGGAATTATTGAAAATAGGACTCTCTTGGTGGATGGATTTGGCACGTTCCTAGAAGCAGATCTTAGTTTGTGATAAGAAGCTCATTCCCAGGTGTGAAAGGAAAGCTCATGGTTTTAACTTGGTGACTTTACAGTAGCAGAACTTAATAGTTTGTCAACTATTTTGTTAAAATACTATAGTCCTTTGATGTTAGACCGTCTGCTGCATCATGTGCTTCATAGCATAGTAGAGTATTGTTTCAAAAGAGTTATTTCATACAGGCTTATTTCATGCAGGCTTATTGCAAAGGAGACCTCCTCAAATCTGATTTAGCAGGTTATAAGTGGTCCTAGTAGCAGGAACGTGGTGCAGTATCTGGAGCTGGCCTTGCATGCTGCCAGCTCAGATCTGATGAGGTTTATTAGTTCAGGCTCTGTGCCATGCTCGAGCAGTTAAATGGCTCCTGGAACTGTTCTGACCTGGCAGCTACACCGCAATGTTCGTGCAGGGTTTTGTGTGAGCTAACAAACCAGGCAAGACCTGACCTGGCCCAGCACTGCCGCACTTTGATGTCTCTGTGTCCATGGCATGGTTGGTCTGCAGCCTGGCTAAGATGTCCGTAAAGAATTGAGAGATTTCTGTAAATAACACTGACAAATGTAGCATTAACTTGTCTCAGTGGGCAGAGAATACCTACTGTTGCCGTCAACAGTAGATGTGGCTTTGATTGTTTTCCAGAGCTTGCAATATAAATGGCCTTTTTGGAGACTGAAGGTTTACACTGTGACCAAATTTCAGGCTTAAGAAAGGAGTTAAAGTTGCATAGCTAATATTCAGAATATGAGAACATCTCTGGACAGTGTCAGTCTTAGAAATAAGAATACTAAGTCCTGGCACTTTGTGTGCCACATGCTGTGTTATCTGCTGAGTCATCTGGTTGGCACGGCTTCTTAACTTGCCTAGCTCTTCGCTTTCAAATCTGTATGCTGTGATTGAGTTTAGTACTTACTTGTATATATACAGGTGCCTGGTTTGCTGGGCTCTGGATTTTTCTGTGTCTTCAGATAAAACAAGCATGCAAAGATGTGTTTGAAGACAAATTGATGAGACTTTGTGATTATTAGAAGGGAGAACATACTATGTGGTAGATACAAAACAAAGCTGGAACTCTGCCAGTTAAATTTAGCTACCATTTTCTGTGAAGAGGAAACTACCATTGGCAACATCATTGTAGTTAATGATAGTGAGAGAACCAAGCAAAAATCAGGGTATATTAACTCCTTCCTCCTCCATTTTATATGATTCAAATTTGTGATGTCCTGACTACTACTCAAGTTACTCCATATTGGGTTTCCTCTCACACAGTACCTAATGGCTCTATTTAGCCATGCTAACCTAATTCTTCATATTGTTTGTTCAACGTGTTTTCTAATTTTTCACCACTTCCTCTAGATGATGCTTTCTTCATTTTTCTGAGGTAACTGACTGCACGAATACTTACTTGTAGAATTGAAATGATACTGAGTTTGACTTCTGTATATTTTTAAGTATTCAGTCTTGGATATTCCTACATTTGTCTTGTGCTTTTTCTTTTTTAATTATCATTTCCATGATATTTATAGAAACATTAAAATTTTACTTATTTATGTTTTCTGTAGTAGTTTTATGTTCTTTAACCTATGAAGTCACTAATAAAAGAGATTCAGAACTCTCTAGTATTTTTTGAAATTTGTTGTGTTTTGACTTCATTTTGAGGCCTGTTGCATATATACTTCTGAAATCAGTGCTAAGGAAATAAAACATTTACTTCAGATAGCTTTGCTATTCTTTTCCTACAAAATCAGAATACTGCTGCTTTCTGAAGTGAGTAAGTGCTACAGTCTCCCATTTTTCATTACTTATCCCAGGTCATTTTACAAAGCCCTGGCCAGCCCCCAGCCCTGCTTTCTGCCTTGTGCTATCCCATTTATTAAGGCAGGCTTGCATAGTTTAAAAGTCAATCAAGAAACTAGGAAAATCTGCAGGAAGAGCATTGTGTGTGGTAATTCATGGTTAAAGGGTACATGATGACAGGCTTGTGTGTTGAAGTTTAGATCAGTCATTGTCTGTAAAACCTATTTCCATGTCTCAGCATTATGAAAATAAATTCCTCCAGTGAACTGAATTAATTTGTTGCCATTTTCTAGATTATGCTGCTTGCAGAAAAGATGATATAATAGTCCCACATCTCTCAATGAATTTGACTGCTTAGTCAAATTGACTGATAAGGAAAAAAAAAAAGTAAGAAAGGAAATAAAAGAAAGAAATCAGAGGTACTATGTTTAAAACAACTATGAACCAAAGGAACCTTATGGATGAACGGTTGAAAACTAGAATTAACATGAAAAGCTAAAGTTAATCGGGTCACAGAATAGTTTTGTATTTGAAACTCTAAAACTGTTGAAAGTTTAAATTTTGCAGCAGATTTATCTCTGTACTCTACTGCTTGTATCTTTGATGTTGGTAAAATAAAATTAGAACCTCAAAAGCTGACTCAGCTTTCTGTGCAGGTATACTTAAAAGAACTATAATACTTAGGTTGCTCTCTAAAGGAAGGCAGATGTGAGTTTTGTATTCAACCACTTGGGTGGCTTAGTGGTTTTAAGTCCTTGAAAGCCAAAATAATTGCATAGTATGTATAACAGAGGACCTAGCCCTGCAAGCTGAACAAGCAGTAGCAGTTGGTAGCTAGATTTGGATTGGGGTAAGTGGGTCATGCAGGTGTGCATTTAAGTTTTGGTGTTTTGTAACTGTTATGTGGGTTGTTATGGTATAATGAATGTTAATGTGCATGGATTATAGAAATTACAGAACAGAATTCTCAAGTGTAGCAAGTAAGCCTTTTATAGCTATTATAGGGAAGAATTTTGGAGCACGACATTTTAAAATACTAATTTCTTTGAAGCTGTGCAGGCTGACCTGTATGCCACCATTTCAGTTCTGGCCATATCACATCAATGCTTTAGACAAGTGCACCTTAAACTTTTACCATGTTAGACTGATACGTCTTTTAAGTTTTGGGTGGGGTTTTTTTGGGGGGGGTGGTGTGGTGGTGTTTGTTTGTTGTGGTGTTTTTTTTTTTTTTTTTTTTTTTACACCAAGATTCAATCAAAATATTTCTGTCTGTCTTCGGTTAATGTGTGACTCTAGAAACATTGATCTCTATGTTTCGAGGTCATCTTTTCATTTTTTTCATACAGAAGCTACATAGTTATCAGAGAATAAAAAATAAAAAATTATGTACAGAATAAAAAACAACTTTCTGTAAACATGCACAGCTCTCTTTGACAGAAATGCCACGATAATGTTCTCCAGCCAGTGTTGCTTCTTGCAATGTTGCTGTTTTATCTCAGAAATGGGAGGGTGGAATGGGCCGAGGAGGCAGTAGGTATGGAAATCAACTGGAGTTGAAGGGGGTTCTGAGGTGATATCTTTTGGGGGATGTAAGAAACAGGTATGATGATGCAGGTGCTGGAGAGGGACTTGGATACTTGAAATGTCTGGGTGATGCTGGGAGTTAAGGGAGATAGAATATGATGCTCATGGCCTAGAACATTAATGCTAAAGGAGCATCTGAAGTGGCAGGATGAGGACAGTAGTCGCAGTGCCATTGATCAGGCATGATATTGAATAATGCAGTTAGAGCTTATTTGTGCAGAAAAAGGAGCATTTATAGCTACCCTGAAGCTGAGGAAAGAATTCATACACTGTTCTTAGGTCTGACTCGAGCCTCTTCACTTCTGTTTCAGGTAGCACATATGCTTTTTTGCATTTGTGTTCAATAAGGAAGCAGACACAAAATGGTAGTGATTAAGAAACGTTAAGAAACATTCCTCCCCCGCCAAAAGAAGCAGCAAAACAGGGAGTGAAAACTGTACGTAGTGAATGCCATCCATGTGGCCTAATGCATTTCCAGGTACTGGTTGGCTACTACACTGGCATGGGCCAGGACCACAAATGCAACACAATTTTCAAGTAACAGATAGAAATAAGAGGGGTTTAGCTGAACAGGAGGTGCACTGCATTATTAAATGGCTGTGGTGGAGCTTGATCAGTGGAATTACATACCAGAAAATATACTCCATTGTGCATGTATGCTGTTGCTGAATAGATCAGAATATGACATTTATACAGTGTGTTTCTTACTCAAGGGAAACGGGGGTACTTTTCATAGTTTTGAGTAGCTTTTGAGTTCCTGTGAAGATCACTGGTGTTTCATTTTTATTCTTCAAAAAGGTGTGCTGCTGCTGCTGCTGTTGTTACTATTATTATTGGCATTATTGAGAGGCCTTAGTAGGCCCAAGAGGTATCTGTTCACAGTTTCATCAGAAGTACAGTACATAAGCTGCTTTGAGCTTATGTGTGGATAACCTTTTGCCTTCATAAAGTTCTAAATGTTGATTTGTATGAAATTTCATTTAGCCACAGATTTTTTTTTTTAAGTTTTAAGTGTACTAACTGAGGTTAGATTTATTTATTTTTTTAAAAAATGTATATCATTTAGCTAAATGGAGCTGTAGATAAGGTGGTGCCTTGTTGGCAGGAAGGGCAGTTTTCATTACTTTAATTGTGTGATTTGTCAGGATTTTCAGCTTTTTATAAATGCTGTAGTGTTATATGACAGAATTAAAAGGATTTAGAATAAAAGGAGTTTAAGAAAAAGACTTTGCAACAGGATTTCAATACTTTTTGTATTTGAGGGATTTAGCTAGCTGTTTTTCATTTCAATCATCCTGCTGCATTTTGTTAAACACTGTCTGTGGAGCAGGTGTGTACAACGTCAGTATATCGCACATGCAAATAAACACGATTTTACAAATAAAAATTAATCCACCATAACTTGGAAGATTAAATTCTACTGCAGAACTAGAAAGGGTTGCTGACTCCATTAAGCATTGCAGAGAACAACACATGTCGCTTTTTGCAATCTCATGAATGGGACTGCTATTAACCTGATTTAATGCCCTGCAGAGTCCTCAAAATAATGATCCTTTTCTACAGTATTAATATTTACATTCTGAAAGTATGTATTTGAAGTAGAAAATGGATTTTTTTTTTAAATGAGGACCTCAATCATTACAGACTGAAATCAGAAGTTTAAGCACCTGTTATACAAATTTTGCAAATCTGTACTGTGGGTATTAAAAACTGGTATTCCTTTTGATTTTGTGCAGTTGTTTCCCTGTACTCCCCACTCCTCCTTCCTTGTTGTTAAACTTAGAACTAGACCAGGAAGAAACGTATGAATTCATATCTCTAATATATCCTAGTTAAAAAAAAAAAAAAAGTATAGTTGAATACTTAAGGTAAAATCCTGGCTCCGCTTAAATCAATGTCAGAACTCCTGGTAGTCAGCATTTCACCCTTAATGCTGAGAGCGACTAGCTAAGTGAACAGAAACAAATGGAGTTCATCTGTTACTTGTATTGAAGAAAAATTGGTTGCCAGACTCTTAAGAAGAGTATATGTTTCATCTATCAATTTACAGGTCAGTACATACAGTACAGGTATGACTCATAAAAGCCCTTGAAATAATAGGAATAAAAGGAAAATACATTTGGCTGTTTTAGCTTACTTGTAAAGCTATTGTTGATGGTGAAATTATTGATGACCCATTTGACTTTATAAATACCCAAATGTGTAGGAGGGAAGACTTACCCTTGTACAGATGAGAGCACTGAACATTTTTTGTTACAAATTAATTGCATGTACCTGAGTTATTAATAATTAACAGAGACTGTTATGTGAAAATGTATATTGTTAATTGTTGTGCCTTTCTGAATAATTGATTTAGTGCAGCATACCAGTATTTCTGAATTAAATTTTGAACAGACTATATCGCTAATCATCTTTCTAGATCAAAGGGTTTGGTGTATAATGGAGGAAAACAAAAATAAAATTCCATTATTCACCACATACATGCATACCTATGGATAGATAGATAATTAAAAAGGCAAAGGTTGAAAGAAAATGGAGGAAATTTAGTAGTGGTGGTGGTGGTGGCTGTTATTCTATTATTTAAGTTGGGTAGAAACATACCCTGGAATTTACTAAACATTGTTCACAAGTAGAAGAGATTTTTTTTTTTTTGACTCAGTTTTATTTCTGCTTACATAGCAATAAGGCAAAGTTTTCAAAACTTTTAAAATCCCATTTTAAGAAGTGTGGCGTGTTTAACAATTTGATGGTTCTGGAGTGAAGGTGTGACTGCAGTTTGGGAAGGCGAAAGGCTGGTTTTAATGGCCTGGCTCTGGTGCCAGCAGTGGCGGCATGCACAGATCCCAGGGCAGGCATAACTGTCTCAGCAACTGAGTTAGAGCGGAGGACGAGCCCATGCCAAACTCTGCTGTTGGGGCTGCGCTGGTGTTACGTGGTGAAGCTAACCTTAAAAGTAGATTGGATACGGTGTTAGAATGGTGTTTTCACTTTGAGTGAACAGGAGGCATAGGCTGAGTCTCGCTGGAAGTTGCTGGAGGTCCTAAAGGCTTGAATCGCTTGATTGAAGCCTGGTTTGAACTTAATCTTGTATTTTCTTAGGCACAGGGCATGGGCTGTGTAAGCATGGCCGTGCTTTGGGCAAACACTCCGCAGCCCGGTTTGTCACATGCTAAAGAGAGTAGCTGCTCTTACGCTGTGCTCTTATGGTTAACACTCTTATGCTCTGCTTACACCTCAGTAGAATAAATTGGAAACCAATGTGTGAAATTCACGCAAAGTTGGCAACAGCCTTATTACAGACAACTTTTATAAAACAATGAAAAGTGAGCAAGTGTTACTTGTTACAGTTACAGAATCCTTAACCCCAACTGAAATGAATAGAAGATAACTCCAAAATTCTGGCCAGATTTTGTTACTTGTTTTGTTACTCGTTGCTGTCTCTTTCAAGAATAGTTCTTCCAGGGTTCATGACTCTGCCTGTTATTTGTATTTCTATCACTAATCTTGTACAGGCTGTGAGTTTTGTATTATATATTCAATATCCTTTCAATATATTGGACCTCCACAACATGTACACCCATACTTTGAAAGGTGACACAAACAGTACTTAGTGATTTGCTTTTTCTTTTTTGCTTTCCTTATTAGGTGCTCAGAAATGTGATAATTTTTCTGAGAAGCGGCCTCTTCTTGGTGTGTGCAAAAGCATTGGATCTTCTGGGTAAGAATATTTTTTTTGTGAATAAAGTCTTATATATAGATTGTATTATCATCTAAAAAACCCCAGTAGATTTAATCTTTAAAACTCTATTCCTTTTTTGCTAATGGGATAACACCGTGAAGTGCTTTTAAAATTGGGGTTGTTTTTTTTTTTTTCAGTGTGTCAGCACACATTTGCCCATGGCTTAAGCTTTTTAGAAGGAATAAAAAAATAGAGACTCTTGATATAAATTAGATGAAGAGGTATTTTGAATTTATTTTGTTCTCAGTGTAATCACAATTTCATGATTAGCCTTTTCTTATATTACTCCTGGTCAGAATTATTATTGAGAAGTGTCTAAAGTAATATCTGTGTCTTAAAAAGTAATTAGAAGATGCTTTCAATCAGCATATACCAAATGAATTACAAGCACCAAGCAATTTCATTGTTACAGCCACTCACTGTTTGATAGCAAAACACTTGTTAAATCTACTTAAGTTAGAAAAATAAGTTAACAGTCTTGTCTTGTGCTCTCTGGACAGTATTGTTGTATCACCCCTCTTATAAAAGAGGGTCTTAAGATACTTTGTGTCTGTTTGATACCTTGATTCAGACGATGCAAAGGATTTATATCTATACCTAAAGGAAAATATTTGCTTTTCAAGGGTAATCCTCTATGCAGCGATTCAAAGGCTAAAGAGTTGAAGTAAATCTTCTTACAGTAATAAGACTAATTCTGTACCACACCCTTTTCAATTAAGAATTTAATCACTCTGGGTGTGGAGGAAGGCTACCAAGTCTCTGTAAATTTCTCTGTATGTATTATTACTGTGTTGAACTAGAATATTAATGTTACTTGTCTTAAATGTTTAAAACAAAAACCATGTAGTGTAGAGAAGTGAAATGTCTTTTTATTGATGTGTTTCCAACCTGCAAAACTTCTCATAGTGCCTTTTCTCCTTCTTCCTCTTGTAAGTGTATGTAATCTCGTGAATAACTTCTCCTAAATAAGAGTGCATGTAACCAGTTATGCAAATACTGCTCTTGTAGGACTTTCTGTCTTAATCCAAACAGCGTACTTATATATGTAGAGGATACGTTGGATGGAGAAAGCTTTCCTTCATACCTTTACTTTAGAAGCTGAGCTATCCAAGGAGTGAACAAACTATAAGGATTGTTACTTTCAATGTGTTATTGTATTCCTCAATTAATGGGAAATACTTCAAAGATTATTGGTAGTTTCTGCTTCTCTACCAAAAAAAAAAAAAAAAGTTTGTATGTTTTCAAAATGAATGGATAGGTTTGTGTTACTACTTATCAGTAGTTAAATATTTGCAAATAGAAGATTTTAAATCAGGCTTTCCACTGTGACCAGAAGACTAGCACATCATTAAAAAAAAGGAGACTATGCTATAGGCTCTCGTTTACCCATTTAATAAAGAACCAGTTTACTCATGGTGGTGACCCTTCAACAGAAAATTCTGAAACACTTTTCTACATTTACTATTAATTACAAGTTATTTTTGAAAGAGTCCTTGCAAATTACCTATTTCATCAATAGCTTTCAGATTAAGAGTTCTCTGATAGTATGCCCTCAACTGGAGTCACACTGCTTTTAAATTGACTCAAGTGTCGCACTTGTTTTTTCTTCTGTTACATTCATAGATCATTTGATTATCTTTTTACAATGCCTGTTATGCATAAAGAAGAATTTGTGTAGAACATTAATATAGCTGTGTTATGAATGGCCTCTGAACCTGAATCACAATTTTAGTTCAGTTCTTGATCTTTTGCACTTAACATTGTTTCCTGTATATCTTAATGGTTGTGGACAGATAAAACACCTTGTTTAATCATATATCTGAAGAAAATACTACATTTATACTAGAGCATTTGTTCCAAAGCACTTGATTTTCGCTACAATCATCTCTTCACCTACTTTGGAGATTATGCTGGCTATGGCATGAAATACTGCAGCTGTCAGCACGGTACTGAAAATGTGCAGGGAATAGGAGGCCTATTCTGTCTACTGAAATGGCAGGTAAAATAATCAGTGAAATGATGTAGCACTGGCACTAAAATATTTCCCATTCAACAGAAAGGTAAACAAAGTGTCTAAAAGACTGAATGATTTTCTCAAAGGCAACTGGTCCAAAGCAGATCCAGAAGTGAAATCCAAGTCTCCTAACACGCAATCCATTACGCCAATACATTAAACTACATTGTCTTTCTTTAATATAAACTGAATGAGATTGGACATGGTTATGACAATAGGGCCAATGTCCTTACCTTTGCAAGATGTAGTCTCAAAAGAAAACAATTCCACCAGCCCAGTCCACCTGCCCTTATCCCCATCCTCACTAGGAGGATGGGATACCAGGTTGTCATTTTTTTAGAGGAGAAACATGTGACCTCCCAAGGTGCTTCTGCTACTTCCAACAGTCCTCTGGCTTTCTCCCATTCCAATTTTACCCAGGTTATTGTCTAAAATCTGTCAGAATCATTTACAAAGGAGAATGATTCTGTGGGAAAAAAAGTTTGACTTTTTCAGCCTTGATCATCATTTGGATTTTCCCTAGCAATTCTTCAAAACTTCTGACTTCTGGTTGCTCTGCTTAAATTTGCAGCTATTGTTACTCTTTTCCTGGAACATCCCTGGTAATTTTGACATTTCCAAATAAGTTTTTTGTTGTTATCTGTTATTAATAAATAAGGGACATGGTTAACATTCTGGAAGATTTGATGGCTGGCACCAGGGCTGTTGAAGAACATTTTTGGACCCTGCTGTATCTGGAGACAATACTCTTATCTAAATTCTTTTCCCTGGCAATCATTTAGATACATTTTCAGTAGCTCTCCTAGAAAGCGCTTTGAAGTTGTTAATTTTTTGGATGGAAGGTGAAGAATAAATGCATTTGACACCTGACATGATAAAACCTCAGTAGGGTATTAACTCTTCATTACAGCTTAGGAGTTGCTGTAAATTATCACATGCTATTTTTGGCCATAAAAATGTGTATGTGTTAAAGAGCTATTAATACTGTGTGTATACAGTTCTGCTTGATACATAAGTAATTGTATTTACAAATGTGTTGATATGTTTTGTGATTTTTATGGACTTATGTACGTATATTCAAATGCATAAAAATCTTTGAGAAATTTGAATTCAGCAGGTATGAAAGTTACATGAGCAAGTTTTAAGTGCTAAAGATGCTAAGCCATTAAAGTAATACAAATCTGACAGAATATAGTTTTTATCTAGATCCACTGCACTGTCATTTAATAGTATTTTATCTTTTAGGGCTGTATCAATGAGATATTGACACGTTCAAGTTAGGAGCTGGGATTTCCTGGTTCTGACCACTAGTCTGCATTAGTGGTTACCATCAGGAAATTCTTCTCTTTTCCTTTAGCTGTAAAGTAAATACACTATAATGAGGGAAATATGATAAAAAGATATTCTTTTTAATGTAGAACATTTGTCAATCTGGAATCCAAAGAATTTTCAAGTAGTCATGAATTAATAACTTAAGAAATATCACTTACATTAAATAACTTCAGTATTTTTTGTTATCAATCTAATGTACCATGTACTTTAATGGAAAGAAATTAATGAATAATTTTTGTCTGTGATAATATGCTAGGACTTCTTTCATTCATTATGAAACAAAGATGGGTATAAAAGTACTTTATGCAGAATAATGTTTGCCTAAAATAAATGTTTAAATTTATATTTCATTCCTGAACCTTTTTTATTGTCATTTATACAGTGAAAGATCTCTTTGGTAACTTAGAAATACAGTAGTTTACCCTGGAGATCCCCTAATGTTTTACTAATTACAGATTTTTGTCGGATCTAAAACCATCTTGTTAATTTTTAGTATGTCTCTCATGGATTTAACAATGTATTAACTTAGAAATCAGCTTCTGGGTAACTGGGCATGTCGGGTGCATCTCTCTTGTAATGTAACCTAATACAGTAGTCAATGATACAATATATGCTGATAAAACTTAAATTCCTTTGAATATCAGTATCAAGGTCTTAACGTTAAGTTTAATATTTCTTAATTTTAAATCTTGAATTCTTTGTGACAGTCATGATTGAGAACCTGCTTTAAAAAAAAATTATTTTACTGTATCTAAAATTTTAAACCTTGTACTTTGAAATTAATTTCTGGCACCTGCTTTATGTAAAAATTCTGCAGAGAGAGATTTGCCAGTAATCTCAATCCTTGTATTCCCCACAATGAGTATTTTACCAGGGGAGATGAAATTTGTGTTTTCTAAACTTTTGCATCGTATCTGAGTTTCTGACTAGCTTTTGGTACACACATTTTTGTATTTTAAAAGTCAAATTTTCCATCGAGTAAAATGACTAGCATGGGGGTTGGACCAGATGGTCTTTAAAGGCCCCCTTCCAACCCAAACCATTCTATGATTCACTATATAATCTTTTCAAAACAATAGTTTTTTCAGCCCCCAAAAAGGATGCAGTCTTGACACATAAATGGGAAACAGATTGTGTTTTTTGGCTGATACTGCTATGCTGGTTTAGATGTTGGTTCAGTCAACTTCAGTCTTAGATTACAAGATTTGCAAATTAAAGGAAAACCAAAAAGGAAAGAACATCTGCATAAATTTTGTTTTTGTGGAGTTTTGTAGAGGCATACTTACTTTGTTCTTGGTGATAAGATAAACAAACCTTTATACACACACAAAATGAATTGAGGGGTTTTGGTACATTTAATGAATTTTCTAGGTGGTAAAACATCGAGATTAGTAATATGTAAACTGAACAGAGAATTCCCCACTCCCCTCCTCAAAAAAAGTAGTAGTGGTGGCCACAAAACTGCATGGCAGAACCAATCAGTGCGTGTTATTCGGAGCTACTCAGTTTAAAGATAACTAGATAAGATCAGTTATATTAAATGGAAATATATTCCTATTTTCCCCATATAGGTTGTTGAAACCATAGTTTAGAACATACTGGATCTGTAGAACACCTTCAAATACACCAGAGGGGTCCAAAATACATTAGACGTGCTTTTAGTTTTGCTCAAATGTAAATGTACTGGTATCTTTAAGTAAATGCTTCATTTTAGCTAATGGAGAAGTTTAAGGGGAAATTGACGAGTATAATTTTGTTTTCTTTTAGATTATTAACAAAGAAGTTGTGGGTTTGAGAGTGGTTGTAGTACAGGTAACAAGAAAGCTAACAAAATAGAAGTGACCATGCCAGGATGGGGAAAAAAAAAAGTGTGTGTAGGTGCAGAGAAAGGGAGAAGGGGGCGGGGAAGACAGAGATGAGTAATTGCAGTGTCTTACATATGAAACCACCTCTCCTGAGTACAGAATGTTTTAAATACTTTAAAGCCTGGTATCTACCTTTCCTCAAATGCCAAGTGTTCTGATGACTCAAGTGTTTACCCCATCATGCTTAATTATGAGTTACCAAACTTTGTTTCTACTCTAAAGATTTTTTTCCTTTTGTTTTTTTTTTTCCTTATTAGCTAAGCAGTTTATCATACATAGGGGACAAAATTTTTGTAACGAAATGTATACCAGTCTAGCTAAAGGATTGTATCAGTACAACTGTGGTCTTACAGCAGGGTAGGCTTTAGACCATAGCTCTGTGTTTCACTGGCTAGCAGCAAAGACAACTTAAAATTCCTACTCACCTCATCCACTTGTGCTGCTGCTTTCTGCATCCCTGGGCTGTGTCACTTCAACTGGTTGTAGAACCATAGAGTAAAGGAGATGACAGAAATAATCCGAGTAAAAAATAGTGCTCCAATTTTATTTTTTAATGATACAGATTATTTCAGTCACTTGGTTTATGAACAGTTGCATGCAGGATTGCAAGGTGCAACTGAGAATGGAGTCAGTTGTAGCATGAAGGCGGGAATGAGCACAGAGGAGGGGATTTCTTAGGTTAGCTTTGCTGCTAAAGCTGGTTAGCCATGAACTGTGGTCTCACTCGCTTACTATAATGCTTTATTCTGTTGTCCATCCCTCTTTTAACAGAGCAAAACAAAGAAGGTAGAAATCCTATAAGTGACTTGTCCCAACAGCCATGTTTCTGGATAGCAATATTTCATCTTCTGCTAATGAATCATTCAGCAGGAGATGGGGGGAAAAAATCTTGAAGATCTCCTTGAAACGCAACCCACATCTCAAACCATCCTTACAAAAAGTTTTTGATGCTTTGGTGCACTTGTCCTTTGTCCAAAGAGCCAAATATAGATGCATAAAAGACTAGGAATTTATGCCAAAATCTTACATAGGCATATCTTACATGTATGATAATCAGATGACTATAGAAGTATAGCTAATTGAAAGATCAGTTATAGAAGATTAAAAGGTAAGAGTTTGAGGCAGTAGACTTTCCAACCTTCTACATTGTGGAGAGTAAAGGACCTCAGTCAGTAACTGATGCAGCCAGCCTGTAGCGTGTATTAGGTTTCTAGCGTATATTTTTGGAAAAACATCTTAATTTAATGGTGTCAAGTGATGGAAAATTTTGGATGACTTGAAAAATTGGATGGAGGTCATTTAAAGGCATGAGAAGCAAGAGGTAATCTTTTTTAATCATGGGAGGAGAAAGGAAATAAGGGCAAGTTAAAGAAGGAGGAGTAATTGGAGCAAACAAAATGTGTAACTTTGGCTAGCCAGCATTTTTTTTCCCCTGCTGATCAGTTTACAAGGCAAATCAATTGGCAGCAGATTATCAGGAAGCATGCTTTATTAACATGGCTACTGTAGATTAAAACCTACTACCCTTTACACAAGTTTAACTCAGGAATGTGTTTATGGGCGTGTTAAGGTTTAGGTAGAGAGCAGCTTTACATGAGTAAGAATAGAAACAATGCAATTAAAGTGTTAATATATTCTCACATTAATATTTTAAAATCACATGACCCTGTTCCTTATCTGACAAAGTAACTAGTTAATGCTAAAATCCAGTGTCCAGTTCTAAGTGCGGCTTTGAATGTTTAAAATTAGCTAGCTGTGAAATGATTTGTCAGAGACAAACAGCAAAGCTTTCTGGAAGGATCACCCAAGAGAAGGAAGTTAGCTATGATGAATGAAGTTCTTGTTCAGAGTTCTCACACTGCTCGAAGTAACTCTCCCTGGAATATTTTTACTAGAATGCCATTGCAAATGCAGTGGTTATGCCGTGGACTCAGCTGGCTGTGCCAGCGACTGAATCATGCGATTGAGTGTGTAAAGGATGTATCCACTCAAGATAAAATGCAGCATGTTTTTTTTCAAATCACACATAAAAATGGGTTGGACAGATGGTTGTGATTTTCAATTGTATTGGACACCAAGAAATAGATTTCATGAAGTTTGTTAAATATTTGTGGTCTTTTATTGAAGACTGCACAAAATTCGGTCATATATTTTTCTCTTCAGCCTTATTTTTTGAAGACTGTCACGGATGTATAAGTTTAAATTTTTAGAGAGCAAACTTAATTTAATTGTTTTTGTTTTAAAAAGCATAGTAGAACCTTTTAAGTTGGGTAAAGCTCTCTTGTTTCTGTTATCTTTGAGGGATTGAGTCCCAAAGGCTCTTGTACTGTTGAAAAACTGTAAAGCATCATTAACTGCAAAGTGTGCCATCCTATCAACTGCCTGGCAAAGATTTCCTTCCGTTCTAGCAGATAAAAACATTATCCTCTCCAGTTGTTGTAGGAAAAAATAGTTTAGTCTTAACAGGTTGTGTGGTGGCTTTTAAGGTCCTGAGAGACACAACCCCCGAATAAAGTAGTTTAAATTCCCTATAGTGATGTTGGATTTGACTGTTATGTGCTAAAGATAGCAATGTTCTTCATCCTAAAAAGTGCTCTTCAGATCCCAGAATTTTTTCTTGCAACTTGTTTCTATAATTAATGTACTTCATCTATTTTTGCAATGTTCAAGTAATGTTTACTGGTAATTCTGTGAATTTTCTCACAGATTAAAATGCTAGGAGATACAGCTTTAATGGAATAAGGTAGTGTTTCCATTTGTAAATACCGAGAGTAGGAAAGATCTGCTGTTCTTCTGGTATACCAAATGTTTGCCCGAGTGAACTATAGTGAGAAATAACCTTTGAACTATAATAAACTGTTAATCTTGGACCAAAACTGGAAGGAAGAAAATGCGTATTTGGGGTCAAACTTTGACCGGTTGGTGAGAACTATGGGTAGTTTTGACCTTCTAAAGCTTTGATTTATTAAGCTGTAAAAAGATAAACCTTTTCTAAGCGATCCGTGGGATAGCATAGAGGCCTGGGAGAGCAGATTTCCGAGCTGAGGTATAGTTTCATTTTACTGCTGTTCCAACCCCCCGTGCGTGTAATGATACGGGGAGGAGATGGAGGGAAGGAAGTAGCCGTTTGCTAAATGCACAGCCAGATAAAACCAGCTGGAGCACATACCTTCCTTGAGTAACTTGTCAAAAGAAGCACTACAGGGAAAAGATAATGCACAGCGCCATTACAGGCAAAGCTGCTGGTTCCAGGGCCACTTTAAATTCCACTTTAAATTATTAAATACTGTAAACGCTATAAAGTTAATTAGAAGAGGAACAAACTCTACAAAGATAAATGTGTTTTCAATATGTTTCTCAGGGAGGGTACAGTAGAAACCAGTGAATGAGAGGAAATTTATTTCTGGCAGCACTCTAGACATGGAACTGTGGTTGAACTTTTTACCCTAATTACGTCCCCGCTAATGCCTGCAGCGGTCTGGAATCAAAGTGGCCCTTCAGGCCCTGGAAAGTCTCTGATGTGGCGAGCGTTTGTTGTGTGATGAGGGTTACTTAAGAAAAAACGGAATATTGTGACAGGATTTTTCAAAATTTCTCAGTTACCACCCACCTCACTTGTTGCCTACAAAAATAGAGTAATTGTTTGCATCTGTGTGTTTTTGTCTGTCTTAGAAATAACTGTTATAAATCAATGTGACGTAGACCCAGAGAACAGTTGAGGATTATATTTTCTTTTCTTATATGCTTTAGTGTTATTTCGAGGTTATATAGTGTAAGAAAGATTTAAAGTACATTGCAAAACAGTTAGAAATTTCAGGCTGATTTAAGTTGTTCTCTTTCTCTGAGGATACTAACACCATCAGATATCGAGTTCTCAATCAATTAAAAGAAGATGCTATTTAATATGTTTTTTCCTAAATAACAGCTGTCACTTCATGCTCATAGTTTGAGCAGCTAATTGCAAACTGCATTAACTTACAGCCCTTCTATCTGTATTGTTACACAATTGCTGCCACTTGAGTAATTCACTACAACTTGATGGTATTTGAACTTTGCATCTGTTACTAAATGCTATTTTCTCTCTTACAGTGGTCTCTCTGGAGTCCTTCTTGTCCTTTTTCTTTTTCTTTCCTTCAAAAATATTTAATACACAGAGGAAACGTCAAGAGAGTTTGCAAAGCTTAAACATTCATGTATGGATTAGATTCTTTTTAATCTCCGAAGTATGGAAAAAGACAATTAAAACACAATAAGTGGAATCCATTAAAAAAAATATGATATTCTCTTTCTTTAGTTTGCATTTGTTTTTTTGAAGCAGAATGAATATATTTTGGTAGCTTTAAAACTTTAAATTTACTAATAATTTAAAACATGTAATGCACTAAATTTTCTTCAGTAATTCAAAATAGATATTTAGAAGGCTCCTTTGTGAAAAAGCTCTAAGGCATGTTCTTAAAAAAAAAAAAAAAAAAAAGATCTTGCTTAATCCCTTCTTTCTTTAAATTCTGACTAGGTAATATATTCAGAGTATCACCTGAGGAGCCCCCTTACTGCATTTTTGGATGGTTGCTCACAGACTTGTTTTTAAAATTAATTGTGATTTAAATTATTAATAGAATATTTGTACAGTATAATTATCTTATTTTACAGATGAGGCATTAATAAAATAACTCTAAAAGTTTTAATCCATTTTGCCTGCACAATTTGAAGGACTGTATCTTGCATTGCGGCATCTGCTGTATTAGGTGACTGTCTCTGTGGTGAGAATGCACGATTTTTGTGTGCCTTTCCTTGTAATTCCTCCTGGAAATATCAGCCACATTTAACTATGAAATTCATCCAAATTTTATGAAAAGTGGTCCAGTAAAGGAGGTGGCAATGTCAGTGGCTTCACTGAGAGAAAGGCTGTAACATAAGCTAATGCCTTTTTTTTTCTTTTTTTTTTTTATGTTAAGCAGGTCATATAGCATCTCAACCTTAAGGCCAGTTTAAGAAAAGCAGGCTATTCATTTTGCTATTCACGGGGCTCCTTTATTCAGAGTAATTATTTTTAGGTACTATTTCCTAAGTTTAAACCAGCTTTCGGTGAGTTCAGTTACAGTGAAAGTTCTGCACGTCTGTAGAACATGGTCTGCTATGTCAAGTCATAAAGTAAATCAAGGTGTAAGAACATATTATTAACGGGCACTTGTGAAAATTTTGGCCTACCCGATGTGACCAGAACCTCATAGAGGCTTTGTTGTTCACAGTGCTTTTCAGATACTTTAACCATGAGATCTAAGCTTATCTCTGCTCAACTTCAGCTATATGCACTCTAAAACCCTCTAATTCTTTCTTGGAAATGGGATTGTTTTCAAGCTTCTCAAAAATTTTAATTTGAGCCATGTACTAGCATATGAACAATTAAGGTTTAGTAGACTCATAAACAACTGAAAGATGTCTTATAATGATTGCTGTCATGCAATTTGAGGCAGAGGCTACTTAATACAGAGGTGATGAAGTGTTGCACAATCCCATTAGTTTCTGCTTATGTTGTTAATGACACCAACGGCAAACCTATTTTAGATAAAACAGGTTGGTACAAGGTTTGGTGTTTAATGTTGAATCCAAAAAGTGGTTTTGCATGGGGTTGGGATGGTGGGGCAGGCGGGCGTGGAGCCGCTTGCTTAATTTGGCCTTTGGTGGTGGTGATTACATGTGAGATGAGAAGATGCCATTAGGCCTGTCAGAGCCATGAATCATAAGGTAAAGCAGAGAAAAGAAAAAAATAAATCTGAAATCTAAAGAAATCTGTTGCAAGAATCAACAGGATAAAATATTTGATCCTTCATAATACTTTTGCCATGTTAACAGTTGCAGGTAAAGATGCCTTTTAAATATTGATTATTGAGCATTCAGTCACAGGCAAGCCGGGCCCTTTAACATACACAGATTGTAGAGGAACACGACCCTCACAGTAGCTGAGCAAAGGTTTGGTCTGTATTTTCAAAGAAGCTTTGTAGTGCGCTTCAGAAGAATGAGTTCTTTTGACTCTCAGATTTGTTTTAGCTTTTGGTAGAATTCTTTATTAAATGGAGCAATGCTTTAAATATATACAGCTAGCGTACATATGCTGCAATAATCAACTGCCATCTATATTAACTATACTATCTTCTGATATGCCGTTGATCAGAACATACCACCAATAAAAAAATGCCTCAGCATAAAGAAAAAAACTTTGGTATTGATTTGGAGTTTCATACATACTGTCAGTTTATAAAATCTAGGGCTAGCTGTGGCTATGAGGCTTTCAGCGGCTCCACAAAATGCTCTGTTTGGGTTCTACACATGCTTGCTGAAATTCAACTGGAGCTGACATATTTCAGCATCAATTTGCTCTCAGTGTTGCGCTCCCAGAAATCTGATATTTTTCTATTAAGCTGTGACATGTGGCTTTCTTTTGATATGCAAAAAGTTTCTACGTTTTTGATTTTGGTGCATCTTGTATGAGCTCAAAGATTGGTGTAGCATTTATTACAATACAAATTACATGCGTTTATTTCAGTGGTGAATTCTGCTTCATTTGACAGTAAGAAGGAGGACAAGACAACTCTTAAATTTATTTCATTCTATATTTTTGGAGGAAATGCATCTACCAGATAGTAAGCTTAATCAGCTAATCATAGAAATGTTAATCTTTATAGGTATGACAAATGCAGTTGTATTCTACTCAGCAGTTTATCTTTGCTCATGCTCTCCAAGATTTACAGGAATTTTTCCAGTTAAGCGTATGTTCATAGAATGGGCAAGGACGGCCAGCGCAGGTTCCTAACTTTTGTATAAAAGGACTGTTTGGTTACACACAAGAACAAAATCTAGTCCAGAATGTACCAGAAAAAATGATTCTGATCTGAAAAGTGGAGCTCCAGATGTACTTTTCCTCAGTGATAGCTATGGTCAAGTAAGTCTTGTGGATAAACAAATCTCTTGAGATGCCGCTAATCTTCCCATATTAACTAACTCGAAATATGATGGGACAGCTATGTTTTGTAACATGTGGTATGTCTCAGTGAAGTGGAAAGTGTGTCACACTCTAGTCTCTCTGCAAAAGCATGCCACAGCTGAAAAGCCAGCTTGTGCTATATTTTACACTTCAGCGACAGGCATGCCACATGCCATAGAATGAAGCAATGTAATACAACATGCTGCAGTACATAAAGGTAGGTTGTAGGCTGTTGTATGGCTTTATTTAGCTTCATGCATTTTGAAAGGTAAAAAAACCCAAAACAACAAATTAGTCTCTTCTGATGACGAGAATGAGTAATGTTATGGGCAGAAAACACAATAGGAGAAACATGTTATGTACTGCTGGTAGTGCAGAATGTGGGAAGAGCCATCTGCTGCCGAAACTGAAGAGTAATTTGGAGGTTGCTAAGCATTTTAATATTTTTAAGGATTCCCCTTCCCTTTTACTTTTCTCTTTGAAGTGATGGTACTATTCTTGTAGTATCTGTTACGATAATACGAATGTGTGGATAAAACCTAGTCTTAAATTTTCCTCCTGTTGTTGATGGACGATACAGTCTTTCTGACACCTCGGCTACAGACAGGAAGCAAAGGAGCTATTGATTTAATTGAACAAAAGTGGACATAATAGTTGTTGAAAGTACTCAGAACTGAAAAAATCCGTGACCTCTGTCAGTTCAGAACATCTGTTCCAGGATTGTCAAGGAAATTTGTATTTTCAGATTCTTCCCCCATACAGTCCCAAGAGTGGAATATCTATATTCAGTCAGGGGTTTTGCCTGTCATATGAATGTGATTGAGAGTAACCTCATTGTCTCAGCAATGGCAAAGGAATGATCACCCGAAGTTGCAGATGATGGCAATGTGCAAAAGTGGTGAGAAAATGTTTATCTGCATTGCCTTTTAGTAGGCTGACTACTTTGAAATTAATGTTTTGATCTTCATGACAGGCATTTTGCTGTATCTTTTCTGCTGACAGAGCTACAATAAACTTTAGGAACCAGGAGGATTTTTGTTGTAGAGGCTGCAGCAGAGAAGTCTGTTTCTGTCAGTATCCAGCTAATCACAGGTTTAGTGTACAATACTGTACAAACTGTGTAGTGGAAGTAGCTTGCCTTCACACACATAAGTCCATTTAGGAAGGGATGGCAGAAATCTATGTATCCGCATTTTTATTCATTGTACAAGAAAAACATTATAAAATTACATGGGTAGGTATCCTGAAGATGTTTGAACGTGAAGTTCAGAGTAATGGGTACTCAATTCAGATAACTGTATTTTATCACCTATACACGCTTGATATACTTTTTTTATTATTATTTTTTGATGAGAGAGTTAATGCCCTTTGTCTATGGAAACATGTCTTAAACATAATTATACTTGTTTTGATCTTTCAATTTTAAGTAAATTGTTAGGAACAATTACCTTTATACTAGTTTGTTTTTTCAAATTAATGTGCAATTCATATTTATGGAGCGATAGATCTCCCTACAGCCATCAGTCAGTTTTTAATGTTATTTTCTTCTTCTATGTATTGCTTATAACTAAGGGCTTCATTTGATACCTTTTAAAAAGAAATAGCAACATCTGGAACTATGCAGGTCAACATAACTGCAGATTTGGCCCATAGTACTTTGCCTTGAGCGTTTGAAATGTGTCTGAAATTCTCGGATCCAAACTTTAAAAATGGGCTGGCAACTGTTTTTCACATGTATGAGACTTCTGTATTGTCTAGTAAAGTTATGATGTCCTGTCTGGTGAGGAGTCAGTATTAAATACTGCGTTCCAACATCTTGCTGCATTATTAATGCAACACAGTCTTCTCCCCACCCCCCCCCCCCCCCCCCTACCC
>NW_010972831.1:6674068-6855641 GCF_000737465.1 Haliaeetus leucocephalus | reverse complement strand
TGCTTTTTTTAAAAAACCCCCTCGCTCCCCCCCCCCCCCCCCCCCTATGTTCTTCCTCTAGTGCTTTTTGGATAATAAGCCTTTTGAACTAGGACTTTCCTGGCTGTGTGTTTTTGTGAAGTGTCTTGTATGTTCATGCCACTGTGATAAATGCTGTTTGTGGTGCATGTGTGTAGTATGTCCATTATGCTCTATTGTTATGATAAGTGGATGCACTTGATCTCCTGGAGGGGAGTGCTGGCCTTGCCACTTACAAGCAGCACTTGAAAACTGATTCATGGGATGGTAATTAGAACAGCTTCACAGGAGTCTGTATATCTAACACTCTCGACAGCAAATATCAGCTGGTGAACCAATAAATAAGGATAAAACAGTGGGGAAGAAGCCAGCTTGGAAGTCAATGGAAAATAGGGTATCTTTTTTTTGTTGCTGTTAAAAAAAAAAGGGTCTGATGGAAGAAACTGAGGCTTGTAATCTTCTGTAATAGAACAGAGACTGAAATACATGTAGACAGAGAACTTTGTTTTCTCCTCGAAATCAGTGAATTCCAAATATTAAGTTAATTCATTACCTTAGGTAGCCATACGGAGAGTATAGATGTAAACAGCATAGCAATTCCCTGGCATGAAACTGGCTTTTTATTAAAAGTTCTTAAACCTCTTCCAAAGGTACACTGTTGCAAATGTTTTGCTAAAGGTAGGGATCTTTTACCATAGCTCTTTAATTAAATTGATAAAAAGTTAATAGATTATAAAAATATATGTGATTGCCCTTGGAAAGGACAATGTGTACAGGACTGAGTAGAACATTTTAAAAACACTTAAAAATGGTAGCATATACACGAGGGTAGACATGGAGAATAAGGCAAAGAATTTACTTGCTTTACAATAAGCTTATTTTAATGTGCTGTTGCCATTAAGTATTCTTTGAACAGTGTTACAAAGCTTATAATCATATGGCAATGTAATTTATTTAGTTACAAGTTTTGCCTTGTAATGAAGTTTAGCTTCTTCAAGAATCATTTTTGCTAAAGACAAAATGGACATAACTGGCTTAAATCGATACGACTTAACATGGTTGCTTAACACATTTGTCTTCTATAATTTATAGAATTAATTTATACCTGGGCAGCTAATTATGATAATATAAATTTGCATGTAAGCAGGAAAGGTTTATACAGTACCACACCTTGCAGTAAAAGATAGTTATTTTCACCTGAGGACAGGGATTTATGTCACTGCAGAGACAGAAAAACAAGATACGGACAGTTTTCCTGCAGTGGTTTACAACCTTCAAGACCAGCCGACCACTGTCAAGCCTCAGGTTCTCTCACAGACCACGACCTGAGTTATGCACGGAGACAGAAACCAGCCCTTCCTGAGTCAGTCCTGAGTCGTTTTAACAGTTAGACTCTATGCTCTGGAGAAGTGCCTTGCTTATGAAATTACAGGAACAAAATACTACTTGCCTTGAAACCAAAAAAGTAGAAGGGGAAGTGATTAATGGAAATTTTAAACATTAGCATTGCTAAGATGTAGGGATCAACGCTTTAGATACTGTTTTGATCTTTTTCAAGAATTTTCATTGAAAGTCTTTGAAAGGAGTGGTACCTCCATTCCCAGTTCTTTGCATCTTTGTTCTGCCTACCTGACATAATGTTGCACAGGAATTGATGCATGTTAGTTCACCTTTTATCTATTTCCTTTGTTCAAAAAATTAGGGGCTTACTTGCATGTTGTACACACAGATGGCTCTACTGCTTTTTGTCTAGTGGTCGTTCTGGCACAATCACACAAGTCCCATCTCTTTTTTCTTTCCACACATGAGCAAACAATGTGGTTTTCCTTTGGTATGTCTTTTTTTGGTACTCAGGCTGAGACTTGTAGTTCACCTGTAACAAAATGGTTTCTGCAGAGTTGATGACTTTTTGAAAATATGTTTGTTATATGCCCGTGGGACTATGAAGACAGTGAGGTGAGAGGATAAGATGGAACCTTTTTTACTGGACTGATAGACTTGATCAAAATATTTGATAAAGATACAAGTGTGGAGTTTGTATCTCTTGGTATTTAACTCAAATATTTTAGTGCTATATCAAATAATTTCCTCTCTTGTATTTAAAGGATTAGATTTAGTAACATGTGTCTAAGATTGGTACAGGTTTTTCTTATTTAGAAATAAGTGCTTCCATGCTTTTTGCAATTTGTGGTACACTTAAAATGTCTCTGCTGCTTTGTGTTTCACTGCTACACACACGTTTTTGGGAAGTGTCACTTTCTCAGAAATCTTACTCTGCTTTTCATGATTTTGAATGAATCTGTTAAGTACCATGAATGAAAGTAAGAAAATAACTTACAGAGTTAAGTTTTCAAGCTTTTGTTTTGAAAAGTTGGGATGCAGAGAGCCAGGGAGTTTTAGGGGACTAGATGGTGAATGTCTTAATGAAAGCTTTTTCTGCAGTGGTCTTTAAGGAATAAATAATGTGATCCTTGAAATTTTATTTATTTATTTATTTATTTTAAGTTTTCATTCTGGTGTGCATCCTTCAGAAAGAAGGCGAGAATACTGCAATACTGAAGAGAGCTCAGAGGAGGACTGCAGATATGTGCTAGGGCTGGAAAACAAACCGTACAACTTAAGGCTTAAAAGTCTTTTTTACGTTGTTGCAGATTAGTTAGTGACTGGATTGCTTTGGATGGTTACCGACTTAGGCAAAAGATAACTGAATGCAGTGAGCTTTTTCTGTGTTTTTGACACAGACATAAAAGCTGGAAAGCAGAATATGTACAAATTCTGTCTTGCAATAAGAAGTAATTTCACAAAAATACAATGATCTAAATGTTGGAACAACTTACCATAAAAATAGAGGACTTATTGTTGCTTGAAATCTTTTAAGACAAGATTAGGTTGCTTGGTATAAAATAATTTCTTTGAGCTTCTGGGATGTTTTGTGCATGGCCTGGAAAGAGAAGATGATCTTTCTAGTCTTGAAATCTCTTAATCTGAGCAAACCTTCTTCAGGGGCTTTGAGGAGAGAACAGAATTGCCTTTGTGGTCTCAACATGCTAATAATATTACTACGAAGATCATAATCAAATCTCATGCTTCAACTTTCCAGTGTAAAGGTTCAGGAAGGAATTTTTCCAATACACAATTAATTAACTGTGTACTGTGTACTCTGGTTTTGTTTTGCTTTTCCTCCCCTTCTATGAAGCACCAGAGAGTGACCACAGCTAGAACAGGTTACTGGATAATCTTAACCCACTGCACTGCTATTTAGAAACTTGTACTTGTGTCACTGTCGGGGTCTTCCTCATTCCTATATGGAAATAGCTTTTTCTTTACTGGTAACTTATTGGTGGAGCTGATGCTTTATAGTGTAGTAATTTTTAAAAATCTTTCTGGAGTAGCTTGCTGTACAGATCATTTGAGCATACCTTGTCCAGCCAGTTCCTTGGATGTGCTGTCACTTTTCTCTCTTGTTTTCTGTATGTGACATGCTGTTCAGTGCCAGGGCTGAACTGCTTTTAAAGCATTTGAGCTAGGTATAACAATAGATATCTAGGTGAAATTTAATGGCCTGCATTAGACAGGATGTCTAGGTGAGGTAATGGTCCCTTCTGACTTGACAATGAAATAAGCTGTCTTTTGTAAAATAAGTTTTGAACTTATATTCCATTTAAGGCACCTGACTACTTAATATTTACAGAAACATCTTTTGTTTGTTTGTTAATAAATCCCACAGTTTGTTAAAGCTGGGCCTAATAAGAGATTATTTTACTACTAGGGGTTTTGACTATGATCTCTGTATAAGTTTTAATATTTTTACCTTTTCTTAAAGGCACCAAAAGTAATTAAAAATAAGGCTTTTTTCTATGTTGGGTCTGCTGGGCTTGGAAAAAGTATTACTGCAAATTGCATGCAAACAAATAAAGCATCATAAGAAGAATACATTAGAATAATGAAGAGTGGTACTAGTGTGGCCGTAGTAGAATGAAAAGTAAGTCTGGGAACATGCCGTACAGTAACAGAAGTACACTAATGATTATATTTTTTAGAAACGGTGAAAGGTTATGTTTTTTAAAACTAAACTGTACTTCAGAACAGACTAATAAAACCAGTCACCTGACCTAGTTTTGAAACACTGCAGTTAACATAGAGCTTTTTTCCTTGTGAAACAAAACTTTAAAGATAACAGACAAATTGTGACAGAATAATTGCCAGGGTTTTTTTTAATTGATCATTTTATTTTTATGTAAACTAGTAGTATCTATATGACTGTATGATAAAAGTCAAATTGCTTTTGACTGGAAGTACATGACCTACTGTCTGAAACTGGTTTAGTGACAGCTGTTAAATTTACTGGTCTGCATAACGTGTGCTAGAAGGCTTGAAGCTTCTCTAGGTTTAAATATTAGCCTTTCCCAGGGAATGTAATTCCAATTTGTGGATTTGTCACTTTTTTCTATCAGTTGGTACTCAGGTGCGTAAGGAAAGCAAGATTTGGCCTCCACGGTGTAGAGTTAGCATTTTCTCACTGCTAGGAAGCAGTGTTTCTAGCTGCTGCAGTAACAAATACCATTCTAGTCTTTAATAAAATAAATTAGTTATATTTAGCAAGACATTTTCTGTAATTCTTGTTACATCTGGGGTTTTTGTATCTAGCTTCAGAAGGTAATGGACATCATTCTGTTGAGGTCAGTAGAGATTATATTAGGCTGCTGCTGTATGCTGTGCAGTAACTCATACAGTTACACAGCCTAATCCCATCAAATTTGAATATGAATTTGTTGAATGTTTATATAACTTGCCAGATAATATGTGGAAGTATCAAAACTGGAATAGTGATTAAATGAAAGACTTTTTTGTCATATGCTAGATCAAGTAAGCTGATGAGTGGAAGTTTTTTACATGTTTTTTCATTGTTGAAAACTCTTTATGTTGCTCTGCACATTATAAGAAGGTCAATACATGATGGAAGAAGACGAAATCTTTTTTTTTTTTTTAATGTGGAAACTATAAAATAGAAATGAAGGGATCATTACTCCAGAAAACCTGCTGCTGATATGTGCAATATTTGTCCTGAGTAAATACAGAAAGAAACTGCCTTGTAAGGGTACAGAACAAGGCAGATGTAATGTAATTCTTTGTGTAATTAGAGAAAGATGGAGCTCATTGTAATGCAGTTTCAACAGGCGAGAGGTACATGCAGCGTACTGCAAAGTGGCACCTTAGACGAGGATCAATTTATACATAGCAGCTGGAAATAAGCTATTTCCCTTGTTCCATCATGTGAAGTCAAGTTGCCAAAAAGAGACTCTGGGTAAAGAATGCTGTAGTGATTGTCTGCAGACAGCTGCATCGTCTTTACTAAAGGACATCAAGGCATAACAACTGAATCAGCAGATTCTGAAGTTAACTAATCTTTAGAACAGTTTTTTCTGACAAGCTTTGGCAGGCTATTTATAATACTGATATTGCTTAGAATCCCTGTAATGTCGTGTTCTTGAGAAGCGATAGTTTTTTCTATATTTGTTAGATCAGTCCATGTAATCTCTTCATGTGATCTCACTGATAATTTGATGCAATTTCACCGTTTTCCAAAGTTTTCATTCATTTTGTCATTTTAATACATTAACACATTAGCTGTTAATAGTAATTAACAGACTGTTTTCCAAAAGAAATTTGCAGAGCCTGTATAAAGGAGTACAGGTGTTAAAAAATATTTTTACTGTAACAGTGTTCTGTATAACTATATGCTTTTCCCTAAGGGAGGTTCTACCTATTACTTTAGCAATTTTATTGCTATCTAAAATGTGTTATGATGCTGTAACTTCTGTCATTGTTCCCAAGTGGCATCATTGTGTATCTCATCAAGCTTATGTTGTATACATGTAGAGCAAAAGAAAAGTAGCTGGAGATGCTTCCCTTGATCTCTTTTTCTAAGGATTCTAGCCATACATTTTGTGAAGATGGTATAAAATATACAGTGATGCACTATGGTGGCTAAACAGCTTCCATCCTGAGATGATTTTTTTTAAATGCCACAATTAACTGGAAAACGCCTCGCATAAAGAATGCCTTACAAAGGCCTGGTGGTCGGCTTTTTCAGCAACATCTCTACTTCAATTTTACACCTCTCAGAAAACCCCATTCTTTTCTTTTCTCCCCCTCCCTTTATGGACTCAGGAGACCATTCTGTAATTGATGTCCATTCTGTCTTTGAGTGGGATGTTGTTTATCACGTGGCAGAGTGGGGAGAGTCAGCAGGGAGGAAAGTAAACACTTGTGAGCAGGCAGAGTAAAATCTTTCGAGGCACAGAACATTTTGGCCTCATGTTGGTTCCATCAGTCTTCTCCTTTTTTTCGTATAAAATGTGTGTGTGTGTTGTACAGTATATTTGTCTCTGTATGCAAACATTTTACACAGAGCTTTTATAAATTGTGTGACTCATAGCTAGCAAATCTGTGAAGAGGTGATAGTTATGTCGTGATGCATAAGCACAGATGTAGTCAAGTGCCAGCTGTACAAGGCATCTGTTATTTTTCTTCTATCCCTGCACTGCAACAGTCAAATAGGAGAAGATAGAAGAGCCTGAGTGTATTCGTATATTTATTAATGCCAACATTTTGAAGTTGTATGTGCATTTGTGTCCATTACCTTTAAAGAAGTTGTTGATACCTCTACATTAGGCAGCTATTTTAGCAATCAGGATACATAATGAAAATTTGTCAATAATCTGTGGGAGTAATTTGCAGGAATTTTGTGACAGACTTAATGTTATTACCAGACCGCAAAAAACAGTGTTTTCACATTCCTGTCTTAATCTCTCCCCTTTACATAATCATCACTGGTACACTGAAATATGATCGGAGCCCTTCTCATCAACGAGACATACATGAACCTTCAGTTTATCAGAAGAAAAGCTTCTTAGCTAGAACTCTCCTTGCTTTATTTTCCCCCAAATGATGGTAGTTTGTTAGTATAAGCTAAGATAGGCTGTCAACTAGTATAGTTCAGGCACATTTACTTACAATATCTGTATGATCCTCTGATGAAATGAATATTCATGACTATTCCTGCAATAGAGCAAGATGCAGTAGTTTTAGTTTCATACAATTTGAAGGTTTTGAGAACTTCCGATTGTCAAGAGATGATTTTGCAAGTTTGTAGGGCTCCGTCTTGCAATCTGTGGTGGTTTTGGTGGTATTCTGTGGTAGTTTGGATACTTCTGGTTTTGTAGCTGAAATTTAAATGTATTGATTACACTAAATGTTACTTCTTGTTTTCATAGGTGGTGTCATTTTTAGTATTTCATTGTGTATTTGTTTGATAGTTTAGTGAAGAAAATTGTTAAGAACAAAGCATTATACCTAAGTAAATTTTTCTAGAGACCCTGCAAAGGACTCCAGTATGTTTATCAGTGATGATGCTTTGTCTTACTGAACACAGTAATTTTTTTGTATATTTAAATAGGGCATCTTGCTTAGTGTAAATCTTCCTGCTATGTGGTATGCAATAATGTATGTGGTATGAATGTTATGGAAGAAGGGAAACACATTCATCCTCTGCTTTTGATCTTGGTGGCTTTGGGTTCAAATTCTTCTTAAATAATGACTTAAAAGGAGTTGAGATGCCTAGCTCTTAAAAGCTATGTCCAGGATTCAGTCCAGATTTTTAACTTAAAGAATGTAAAGGGTACGCTGTAATTTAATCTGACTTTGGCTGCAATGTGGGCCATAGAAATCCCTGAATTCCCTGTTTCAAGAAGATTGGGAATTAAGAGTAGTACAGTGGAGGTCATAAAGTGTCAGAAGAAGCTGCGTTGTGCTGCAGGTCTGTGGTGGTAAGCTACTTCTGGCTTTTGCAGCCCCATTGCACATCTTTTATTGCTCAATTCATGTGCTTCTGCTTCCTTTTTTCTTGCTTCCATGCTTGTTAGACTTCACTGAGCCCTTTCAGTGAACTAACCTGGGGGAGAATTCCCTCTAGAGGAGAAAGAAAGGACAAAATGTTATTCTTCTGTTGATTTCATATGCATAAATGGGTCAATATAGAATCCATTGCATATCAGAGGCTGAGTAAGGAAAGTACACAGAACCACTGAGCCCGAGCTTTTGACATCACTGAAATGGAGGAGGAAAGATAGCTCTTATTTCTGCTTGTGAGTAGTGTAGGCTAATCAAGGTAGTAGTATTGTTATTCTTTAAGTGCTGTGACAGAGAAATGGATCCTTAGATCTGTGTCTATAATCCTCATTCTCCTGTTCTAGAGGAACTGATCTTTCTCCTAGCTGAGGAGATATAAAGGAAGGTAAAGAAAGACCATTCAAGAGGCTCATACTTTTAGAATGGTTGAGAAATAATGTTTTTGGAAAAGAAATTAAATTTTGCACTGTTGGAGAATCCTTACTGTATGGGGTTCTGTTGAACAATGAAATTAAAATCCTTGATTTCCCCCCCCAGCAAGTTGAAACCGTGTTATTGAGTGTTATTGAGGCCTGATCAAAAAAGAACATGATGTTGTGGATCTCAGCATTGTATCATTACTCGTTTAGGTACACAGCTTTTGGAGTAGAATTTATAAATTTAAATGACGCTAATTTAATGAATGTTGTGTCTAATGAATTGAGAGCACTCATTAGCAAATTAGGTTCCTAACAGCCATTACTTTGAACAGGGAGAGGAACTAAAATAACCAGAAGGAAATGGTAGAGAGAAGTCTTTCCTAGTGATTGAAACTTTTTTTTTACCTTTCTACCTTTGAAAAGATTGCCAAAGAAAGAGCAAGCGCTTGTGCTTCCACCCCTTTGTGTCGCAGTTGGTGGATAAAGCACTTAGCCAAAAAATGGGGCTTTCCTGGGGGGGGGGGGAAAGGCATTGGTAGAACGGTCTTACCACAATCAGCCAGAAGAAAGGCATGACATAATTATTCATTTGAGTGACAGGATTATTAAGCATAATTTTGTTGGTGCAATATGTATTAGAAAGTACATACTCTTGAGTTGCAGTCATGTAGCTAGCTATATGTCAAGTCAACACAGGCTTACATGGAAGTAGTAATCGGTATCAATTATGCTAATATAATTTTAGCTGTATCAACCTCTGTGATTTCTGTTTTGAAATAATAATCTGTGTACCCTTTTATCAAAATAATAATTTCCCTTAGGTAATAAATAAATATACTTAAATAAAAAAAAGTTTGTACATAGACCTTGCTGTGGTGTTCCGCATTTTCTAGCAGCAATGAGCTTCTACTGTAAAGTAACTAGACCTGAGTCTCACTGTTCAAAAAGTGTTTTTGAAGGGCCTTTGAAGTGCTTAAAAGTAATAAATAGCACCCTCTAGTTATTAGCCTAGGTATGTGCCTAGAAAAATGTGTATTTTGGGAAGAATTTCAGTAGGCAAAATGTCAAAACTTAGTTTTTCTATTATTTCTTTGACAGTTGTCTTTCTGTGCATAATTGTATATTGTTTCTCTGCTGCATAGTTATTGTATGTACCATCTTATTATCTTGAGGCGTTTGAGGTAAACAGTTGGCATTTGTACTCCAGTTCTCCAGAAAATTCTCGAGCAGCTTGAGCAGATCCAAAAGACAAGCAAGTGTTGTGTCAGGAATTGTGTTAAACTCTGTAAAATAAAACAGATATGGGCAAGGGGAAACACCCTCTTTTACCAATACTTAGTGTATGTTTGTACAGCTGGCAATTTGTGCTCCTTCATATTCGTTGACCTAGAAGTAGCCAACATTTTAATGCGTTCTTGGAGGGGAAAAAAGGTGTTATGGAAAAGAACTGCCACATCAAAGCCTCTCCTCAGCTTGTAAAATGGTTTCCACCACTACCTTCCTCAACCCTATCGGAACACTCAGCACTTTCTCCCTCTCAAAAGAAAGCAAGCCTTTTTATTAAGAAATAGCCATAGAGTTTTATTTACATTGAAATGATAAAAGTGACACAAAGCAGTTGAAAAGTTCTATATAGTTCAAACAAAAGTCCATCAGAGATGTAATGTAAATTCTCTGTAATGTATCTCTATCAAATCAAGTCATATGATTCAGCTGTTGCATAGGGGGAAGCAAGTATTCCCCTTTAGGAAAGTGTTACTCTGCAGAATATTTTTTAAATAACTAGAATGCAGTCGAAAACTTCATGCCTATCAAATGGCTTGTATTTTGCTGGTCAGATCTGCTGTTCCAAAGTCTTATTTGTGACAAAGGAAACTAAGTGCTTGATAATTAGTTGCACAATACAGGTTTGTGACCGTTGAGGGTATCACAATTCGATTTTAATCATACCTTTCCTTAATGTAGAAGGCTTATATTGACCCTTTGTTCTCCAGCAGTCTGCTTGGATTGCTGGATTTTTCATTTAGCATGCTAAATAATATAGGGAGGCTGAAATAATTTTAAAATAATTTTACAAAAAATCCTTCTTTCCATTAAAATCTTTTTTTAATTCATTTTAGCACAAGCCCACCTTACTGCTGTGTGGACCTTTATTCTTTGCGAACAGGAGAGATGGTCAAGTCCATACAGTTCAAAACTCCTATTTATGATCTGCATTGCAATAAAAGGTAAGGATGTTTACTCTACATTCTTTCTGTGTTAGGGCATGTAAAATTTCAGTAATGAATACAGTTTCTGGTGTATGCACTCCCTGACTTTATTATTTTGACTTTCCTGTAAGCATAGCTTTGGTTCTCCATTTCTCAAGTAATATTTCAGTTTGAATATGACAGTATGCTTCTCCAATGACTTTCATTTAAGAAGCTCAAAACCTTTTGCATCTGAAATCATTTAAGCTTCTTTCAGTTGTGATGAGGGTGAGCAGGAATTGTTGGAATCCTCTATCATCCACCTACAGATGAAGAAATGGGATCATCGAGAGTTTAAACAGCATAGAGCGCTTAAGAGTTTATGGGTCTCTTCTTTGTGTTCCATTCTTCTGTCATATTTTGCCTTCCTGCACATCCAAAAAATTCCTGGGGTGCAGTCTGTGGTTTACAGGAAATAATGTTCCTGTGAGTGAAATAACGAAGCATCATCTCTTAGTTGGGATGAAGTCACCTAATTTCTGAGAGAAAACGGCTTAGAAGGCTGAGCATCATAGAGGTCATATACAATAGAATCTATTGTTTCCATAGAATCATGAGTTCAGATTTTTTCTGAATTAACTTTAGATCTTCATCTCTCGAAGACACACAAAACTGAACACCCTTGTAATTTACAGCATCTTTTTAAGACAAAAGAGAAAACCCAGGATCCCTGCATGAGGATCTTGATGATCCCTTGGCACTCCTGATGAGAGAATCTGATGCAGTGACTTTGGTCAAAGTCCATGATTGTGCTGCTTGCTTTAATGCTTCCTTATTCCCAGCTGTTACTGTTATTAGTCATTGTATGTCTTTAGGTACCTTATGGAAGCTGTGGGATACGATTCCTGTGTTAAAGGTAGAGCACTGAATAAAGAAATTACTGCATTTCTTTGGCAATATGTATCTGTTTGCTGGAATTGATGGTCCTTCAGTAAGGAAGGTGGCATAATAACACAAATCATTAAGATCAAAACAAACATCAGAATGGTATGTTTTATATGCCTGATTAGTATGGCAGTAGGTAGCATGCTTGCATACACGAAGACCACAAAAGTATGTGAGCGTGTATTAAACTCATGCAACTAAGGGAAGTTAGCAGTGTTGGAGATAGGATGGGGGAAAAAAAATATATTTAAAAAACCCACAAAAAAACCCCAAAACCAAAACACCAAAAAAACCCAAGCAAAACCGACCCTAGAAGCCACAAAGGTTTTGTTAGACATTGTCTATCATTATACCATCAAAATCTAAACTTTAATGACTACATCAGGTCAAGTAGAAGTTACAGAAGAAAAGTAGTACTAGTGAACAAACATCTTTAATACCACAACTAATCTAATAACGAGGAGGATATTTTGATGTTGAATGTTTAAAGAAGTAAAGGATGGTAGTTTTTGTTATCCCCATTAATCTGCTTATTGTAGGATGTGGGTATGATTGTTATATCAAAAAAATAGTTTCTCTGAAGTGGTTGAGTTGGTGAGAGTTATGTGCCATGAATAGGTCACTGTTCCTTTAAAAGCTGTCAGAAGGAGTTTGGTACTTATCTGTGCAACTGTCCCTTGAAAAATTTAAAGTTCCCTTGTGTACAGTGTGATGATAGTAAATCCTTCCAGTCTGGCCTCTTAGCAGAAGAAAAATCCAATTGTAAAAACAGTCAAAAGGCAAATCATCATTCAAAGTCTCTCCCAACTAAAAAGTCTTTCCAGGTGCTAATGTTTCTTTTCCTAAGTGGCAAAAATGGAAAAGCTACTTCAAAGCCATGTGGCTGTATCCAGGGTAGCTGCTTTTCTGGAACGTATCAGATTCTGTTATTATCCAAGGAAAGCCCACTATTTCAGATTGAAAATGCATTAAATGTGGCCAAGTGCAGTGCTAATGGTGCGTTAACTGTGCTGTAGACTAATGGAGTCCAAAATTTGAAGTTAAAATAGAACTTGAGTTGCAGAAGAAGGGAAAACTTTTATTATTTATGTATTTATACTCTAGAATCATCCATCTGGTAGGTTTCATTTATGCAGAAAGACAGTACATCTTCAAAGAGTAGAAAACAAAAATCTACTGGATTGGGAAATATTGCAATCAAATATACATAGGTTTTCTATATATACGTTATATTTGCACATTCATTTAAAGTCTTTCTATTATTCATTGGTTAACTTTCTTTTAGGCCTTGTGGAAGAAGTTAGAATTGGTACGTTTTCTTTTGTTTTTCTCTCATGCAGTTTAAGCAATTGGAAGATATGTCATTTAACTAAAACTACTATGTTGTCCCAAACTAATATTAATTGATATATGCAGAGTTTATAACTTTTAAAAATTGAGATTTATAAATCAGAAGGGGGTGGGGGAGCATCTTTTTCACAATGAGAGAGCTACAAGCAAATAAGAAATCTTACGTTAATTTCTTGTATGACTTAACACATTTGAATCCGTCTTGTTATGTGTTCCGCCCTCTTCTTTTGCCAAGTAAGCTGCTCACTCTGAAAGTGTACCTGTGCTTCCCGTTCTAGGTCTGCAAATCTGGGAATATGAAAGGCTTTTGTCCGAAAATTTTCCTTGATTTTCACCTTCCTTCCATGAATTTGTACTTCTCTTTGTTTCTAGATAGAGGCATACTGAAAAACAGAGCAGCGACAAAGTCCCAGGATGAGGTGTTATAAACCAGAGAGTCCTGAAAGAATTTGAGATACAGAACAGCGCTTATTACTTTAATCAGTTTCTGTATCAGACAAATAGAAAGTGGCTAGTGTTACACCAGCCTACTGAACAGGCTTCAGGAGTCATCTTGGGAACTACAGATGCAATCTGTGTTATTTGGCAACTGGGTTGGCAAAAATAATATCAAAATCAAATAGCAGTTGCATAGGTAAATCACGCCTATTGGAAGAGTATTAGTACAGTTTTCTAGGTGAAAATTGTGACTCAAAACTTATTTATAAGTTCAGATATGAAAACATCAGCAAGCAGGTGGATAAGGTATGTATTTTAATTTTAGTGTAGTCCATCACCGAAGAGTATTAAAGCTATTGAGCCCTCAAGGGAGAAGAGGGAGGTGTTATTATGGCTAGAGAGTTAAAAATAGGGGAGGGAAAATAAAAAAGAGAGAGGAGTTAATGGCTGGTATACACACTGATGGGAGATAAGCATCACCCTTTACCCAAGGATATGTGTTGAGACTGATGCGATACATCATCTTTCTAAAGATTATTATTCTATACTGTAATATGCAGTCATAATTCTCAGGTAAAACATTAGGTGTGTATTTTTAGTCATTGAGAGATGTGATTAATTCTCTACATCATATCTTTACAATTAACAGTATTTATTAATGCTGCATATTGTTAGCTAATTAAAAAAATACTGTCTCATATTCTTCCTAATGAGAGAATAATCAGATTCTTAATTAATGACAGCATATTGCTAAATGTTCCACATAGCTGGTAGATTTTATCTGTTTATTTGTTGGCTTCCCAGGTGGCTCTTTCATTTCAGGAGTTTAAGAACTTGGTTTTGGGAAGTCATCAATGTATCCTAGTTATAAAGCTTTCAAGATGCTTCACTTTCCAAATTTGCATCTTCGGTCTCTATTCATTTAGACAGTACAGTGTTTCATGCATAGTTATCGTGTGGTTTTGTTCTTTGTTTCAAGTAATGAACAGGTATTTTACAATAAATGTGCATACATGTACAAGTCAATACATAAACATACACCTGTAATTTTGCTAATTGGCACAAATTCTGCTTCTCTCAACTTTATTAGTGTGCTGATGTTCTTGGTATGAAAAACCACCCTGCTTTTAGTAAATAAGATGGTTTAATAAATTTGCAATGAGATGGGCAATGGGATTATTTCAAATTTAGCTTGTGTCCTACCAATTGTTGATTTGATTGTTATTTGAGTCATTGAAAGTAATTCAGGATCCTTGCAATTCCATTCTTTCTTTTTAATGGAGCTTTTACTGCAGGAGGTATATCATAAATATGCTGTGTTGTTCTGTATCAGATCTGTGTACTTCCTGAAATGAAGGTTGTGTGGTTGGGATGAGAGAGAATCCTCAATAACTGCCATGTATTGGTAACCTGGCAGTTTATCACTGTAGAATTTATATTGATGCTTTTGAAATAATTACATTTAGATATTGAATCTTTAAACCAATGCATTTAATGTTTAAAGTAAACGTTCCATTTCTGTGTTTTCAGGATACTTGTTGTAGTCCTGCAAGAGAAAATTGCCGCCTTTGACAGCTGTACTTTCACCAAAAAATTCTTCGTTACAAGTATGTATAATAATTGGGTTCAGTCTTTTTGCTCTAGTGGTGGAGAGAGATAAAACAGATTTCTTTGGTTTTGTTTTTATTTCTAAAACCTTGAAGCAAGTCTCCATGCCTTCATTTGGAGTTTCAGGAAATCTGTTGCTTCAAAAAAACCCTGAATGTTACTCTGTGAATCCATGGCTCTTTTGCATATTTATTATTGCTGTAACTAACTTCTCACTGTTGTGAAGGGCACCTACACTGGCATCCATAGGTAGCAGAAGAATTCTTTTGTTTGTTTTGCAGAAATATGTGCAAAAGTTTCAGGTTTTGAGTTTCAGGTTGTACACATAAGTAGCAGTTGGAAAACACATTGGCAGCGATCTGCCCGCTTTTCATTTTTTGTTGTTCCTTTGGCCCTGGTACCTTGTGTTGTTTTTTTTTTTAATGTGTCCTTACTTTAGCAGGCCCCAGAGCTCAAGCAGGTCAGTAAAGTGTTGTAGTAGAAAAACTATAGGCAGATATTTGCTTGCAGGTGCTTTCACGTATATCTTGAGCATGAAGGAACTGTTCGCTCAGACTCTCCTTTATCCCGATGTAACCTACGACTTGCCTCTCAATAGGAGGCAATTGATTGTAATGGGTAAGGTGCTCTCCAGAAGCTGTTCTTCTACTGTAAGCGTCCCTTTGCTGCCTCAACGTCTGTAACACAGTAGTTGATATGTTAGTAGAGAAAAATGGTGTGTTTTCTATTGCTTGTGATCTGCTCTGTCACAGGATGTGGTTAGGATTAGGATGTCATTTACGTGCTCCCAAGACTGTGTGTGTTTTAATGCTAAACACGAAGGAAATATTCAGCCCAGAAAAAAATTAAAATTTAATTTTTCAAGCAGTTAGTGACTAGTGCTTCTGTTTATCAATTAGAATAGCCTCTTAAAATCTATAGATTACTGAGGGATGATAATTTACTTTGGAAGGCTCAGAGTTTTATTGTTAAAAAGGAGAGTCTGAAATTTTCTGGAGGTATTTTCAGTCACAGTTGGAAAAGGTCAAAATTATCTTTTTATATTATCTATGTATTTAAAGAAAAATCTAGTTAAGAGAAGCTGTTTCTTGTAATAGTTTGAAGAAAAACATTTTTATGCAGTAATATTAAAGTTGCCAATAGGTGTCAGTTTCTTCCTATACATGGATGTAAGATACTAGGAGGCTGCTGGGGTTCAGTGAAGAGAGCCAAATGGGAAAAGACTCACTTCTTTTTATTTCATCAAAGAAAATTAGGATACAAGCCTTGCTTTATTTTAGATAAAAAGTAAAAAAAAAAAACCAACAAACCCTCGGTTAAGTGTGTATTTTTGAGAACTCTTGTGCTTTTCGAATTCCAGTTATTGTTTTTTTTTTAAAAAAAAGATACTGCAGTTTGTTTTTTAAAAATTAATCCACTGAACTGTATTTTGAGAAACAGGGGTATCCCATTCCTAACTTAACTTTCGATTTGCAGTGCATTTTTGTGGAACAGCAGTGGAATTTAAAGAGGATAAAATAAAGCTTTTGGAGTTATTTAACAAATGATTTGAAAATCCAAACTCCTGAAATGTCACTATTCACAGTGTATTTCTCCCAGCTGTGCTGTGTTTGTAATACGAGAAACTGAAGATGTTCTCAAACTTTGTTCTAGTTCTGGGGTTCCAAAGCTCGGTTGAAGACACCCCTCATTTTATGCTGGGCATTTCGGAAAGCTGCGGCACCCAGCAGACAGCTGGAGCTGCTGCTGCCACCACGGCCCTTCCCCTGCCACCACCCCAGCTTGCCTGTGGCCAGTGATGGGGTGTGACGGGGCAAAAAAGACGTGTGCTTTTTTCCTAGATGAATGGGTTTCTTGGACCTGTGCTGGGGAATAGTTGTCCTGAGTGTTCTGAAGTTTAGTTGTTTCACTTCATAGCTTATGCTATCAAGCGGGTGTTACGCTCTGGCATGTTGAAGGCTGCAGTAAAGCTTTTGTCTTAAGCTTTCTGACTTCGTATGTGCTGAAATATCTTTGACCTAAGAGTATATCTTTAAAGGCTTAAGTTACTCTGTGTTTGAAATTTGATGTAAATGAGCTACCTAGTTAGCTGCATAGAGTTTTGATAGTCAAAACTGGCCAACTGGCCAGCAACTGGGCTCTTTTGCAGTGCGTTTTTGGTTTGTTGTTGTTTTTTTTAAATTTAGGAAAGGGCAGTGTCAGTTTAAATTGGAAAAGTAGAAATCCCTGAAAAGGAAGCTTGGCACAAGGTCTTATAGGCCTGTTTGTTTCCATTATGGGAGCATCCCAGCTCTGCAGGACAGTGGCAGTAAGAATGCCCTGGCTGCCCAGAGAATTTCTCATTGTGAAGAAGATTCTCAGCTGTGTTATCTGATTGATTGTAGTCAGAAGCAGTGGCATTAAAGGTCAAAAATATTAAATGAGGATCACTAGCTCTTTGAAGACATTTCTGTTACTGTGTAAGAAATGTTTCTTTTTCACTGCGTAGAAAAAGAAAATCTTTTTTTCAAGAAGATTTGGTGATGATGTGGAGATCACAACTTCCATCCATATCAACTGAGTGGTGTGGGAGCCTTAGAACCTTACTGAGACAGCTAAAAAGCAAACGTAATTAAGCAGAAGCTCTTGTCCATTTTGTTGAGTGTTTATACATAAAAATTAAATGCAGAATGTACAATTAAAAACAGTGTCAGGAATTCTGAAGTTTGGTGTTCCTCAGCAATGCTAATGCAGCTGTGTTGCACATGAGTAGTATTTGTCTTTCTGTTTTTGTTTTTGTGGTTGAATGTGTAGCTTAATATATTGTTGTAATAAATATACCATAAAATATTCAGGATGTAGAACATGGTCAAGTTCGTGCTGCTGTTGGAATGTTTAACTCGTGCATTTCCTGATTTTTCTTGAGCAAATTTGACATAGTACTACTCTTCCCTCCGGTGCCCCCCCGCTGCATGTGATTAGATGGAAATGTGCTGATTTGACTTGAATGGCAGAGCGCCAGCACATATTATTTGTGCCTTTTGTAAGAATAACTCAGTGTACAGGTGCTCCAGTCTTGGTGTGTCAATTTAAGACAGCTGCTTAAACTTGAAGGGAAAACTTACCGTTGATATTGTAGAAAAATTACCAGGATATCCTATAATCTACCCAGTGTGGTATTCTTATTTTTAAATGTCTGCTAAGGAAAGGCATAGCATCGGTCTGCAAAGAACTCATGGCAATAACTTTCATGCAACACTTCATTCTCTACTGTGCTTATGCTTGGAGCCAACTCTGTTTCGTTAAGAAGGGACTTGAATCAAGGGGAAGATAAAGCCAAACAGTATTTTTGCGTCCTGCACTGTTTTAATTGCTCATATGGCCAAACTACAAAAATTCATTTGATGCTTATAATAAGAATGTGTTTCCTTTGGTAGTTGTGAATGTCAAGGTGTGGATTTTAAATACATTTTTAAATAGTTAAGAGTTTTATTGTGGTTCACTGAAGATTTCCTTCAGAGCCTTTTTCTGAATACTGCATATGACTGAACGATCAGAAATGAAAGTGATGTACAGGCTTTTTTTCCCTACTTTGCTCGAAACAATAGATGCAGAAAAGCTGAATTTCATTGATTTCTATTACATCAGTGCTCCCTCAACCCTTCTCCAAAAATGCTTACTTAGGGGAACATTGATGATTATGAATATGGCCTGATGGATACTTTCTTCTCTGTAAAGAATATCCTTCCCACCCCCTGGGCCCTAAGTAAAGATTATCCCAGATAACATCATGCATGTGGCATCATCTTTGTGTCCGATAACTAGTGCCTGCTCGGTTTCTCTGGCCCTTCCACTCCTCATATTGATATATTCTCCATCCATTATTCTCTAGGGATGAAGACAGTTATTGCAGCCATTAGCTGGCACCGCATTTCTATTGATGCTGTACAGCTAGAGCCTTAAGAGGTAATTTTCCAGATTTTAGTCAGAGTACTTTATTGTATATAAAGTCTCAAAAGACTTGACTAACCACAAGCCAAAAATTATTTAGTATATGTTAAATGCACCCCACCTGCACCTCTCAAAATAAATAAAAAAAAACCCAAACCAAATGGTGTTTGATACTCTAATCTGCAATTTGGATGTAGTATTCCTATTTTCACTAACGTTCACATGCAAGAAATAATATGGTGGTTTCAGTTTGTCACAGGTCTGATCTGGAAATCATCTAGGCTTTTTTGTACGTTTTTGTTAGCTTTGTTAGAATTCCTTTTCCCTGATCAGCACACAGGGAGCAGTTTGATCTCTTTGCTTTGAAGTAAAAACACTGGATGTCTTATGAAAAGGTTTAATGCCTGAAGAGTTACAAACAGAACTTCTGGAAGAATGTACATTTCTCTTCTCAACTGTGATCAGTGAGTGGCATTTATCCTGGATATCCCACATGGTATAATAACTGGTGGGATTCCTCCATCTGTGGAGGGAGACTCTTCAGTTTAGATCGAAAGTCCTTAAGGCAGGTGGGAAGTAAGCTCCTGATTCACAGTATTTTCTTGATCAGTGAAGAGAAGCCAAGCATGTTCATATGAATTGTATATAAGCAGTTTTATTTTTACACACACACACACATATATATAAACACATACCCCTTCATGTAATTTTTAACTGCCTTCCTTGAGAAATGTTGGTTTGATCTTGCTTTTACTTTTTAACAGTGTTACTTATAAGAGTGTTTTTTCCTGAATGTGGGAATCAGTGTATCACTATTACAGGATAACGTTGAAATACTTTTTGAAAAGGTCTTTAGGGCAACGTGGTAGATTTATGGAAATGAATGTCTTTGTTGCTTACAGGGTTTTTTGCTATATTGCAGGAAAGTGTAAATACAACAGAAAAATTGTGTAAAGACAGAAAGCAGGCATTGGTACCCAAGATGTGTATCTATCATATCTCCTGGGTTTGACAGTTTTAAAAATTATATCTAGAACAGGAAGTGCTGTTTGTTTCTGTGTAAGTTATTTTTATCTAAAGCATCCAAATCCTTAATGTTAAAGGCCAAAACAAAGCCATCTTACTCACATTGTCCTGTACAGAAAGAATCTCTATAGTAACATTATTATTTATCACTCTCCAATACTCTGAACAAAAAAAAGAAAGTAAACCTGAAATTAAAACATAGTTTGTCCTGAAATCAGTCAAACTTGTACTAAAGTAAATAACCAAGCCTAATGAACATTAAGGGCCACAGATATTTTTAGTAAGAGCTTTGGTATTGGTCTTAGACCTGTAGAGTAATAGTAAAATACTTAAAACTGTCACGATAGAATTGACAGGGAAAGGAGGTCTCTGTAGTAATAATGATCATAGTAGTAGTAGTAATAATAATAGCAACAACAATAGCAATAATAATAATGACAATTATGATAATAATTTAAAAAATTCCAATCTGTGGTCCTTCCCCAAGCTTGCATGAGGGAATTCTGTTCTTCTGATCCAGGATAGCACAAAATGCGGCTCATTGCAGGGCTGGGTCTGTTGTGAACATGACTTGTATTATGAATATAGCCCTGCAAAGGTGGGTGATGACAGTATATGTAGCATTTGTGGCTTTACTTTTTCACTTTATTTCTAGATGGGTTTTGGGTTTTTTTGTGTGTTTTAATAATGATAATGCCACTATGATCTAAAAAAAAAGAAAAAGAAAAAGGCCCTGGATGGCAAGCATGGTTTCACAGTAGGGTGCATCCTGCTGGTTTGCTCTTTTGCTCGGTTTTTATGGGTGATACTTAAACAGAAGGAAGTACAAGAACAATAGAAGAGTTTTGGAAAGTATGTGACAGTGTGAGAGTAATAACATTTACATAGGGCCTTTCATCTAGAAGGAACCCAGAGGAATTTATAAACAATATTACTTTATACAGTTTATAAACAAATAAATTCGGTTTGCTTGGTGATGCTTAAAAAAAAAAAACCAACCCAAAACAAAAACAACCACCAACAAACCCCAAACAAACAAAAAATATTAGATAAAACAACTTATATAATTTGTTTTCCTTGGAATAAACAATGCTTTTGCAACAACAGTAATTACTCGTTATTTATTGTATATTCCCTTTCTATGCTGCCTGTCATGGATCTGTTTTCTGGCTGCTTTGGATTGTAAGACTTAAGAATGTAGTTTTGTAATTTCATTACTACAGAGTGCTGTATATTTTGTAAGACCTAGAAAAAAATTACTCATTGATTGTAAGCTATATCCAGTGACTGAAAAGTAACATAGCTTTCGTGGGCTATTGTAGCTATTTATTTGAAAATACACAATACCATTGCTTTACAGATTTTTAAAGTGATATCTGGGAAATACCTCAAATGATTAAAGGCAAATAATTTTGGTTAAAGAGAGTTACGCATTTTGGAATTTGCTCAGAAAACTGTGTTTAAAAACACTATACAGTTAAGATGGCATATGTCATCTTCAGTGAACCTCTTCACACACTGAAACAAAAAAAATCTTTGTTTATCTAGTAATCTGCTTTCTCAGTAAGGTTTCACTTAGTTTTGCCTTAGGATGTAGGTTAGCCTTGGAGATCTCTGCCCTGACCAGCCTTCCTTGTGTTTGCTGACTGTATCCTATCCCAGTGTCATATTCATCATACTCAAGAGATGCAATTTCTTCCATGGTTTGGGATTAGAGACAGAATCCTAAGCAGATTTTATAATAATTCTGCCTATAGACCCATATTGTATAAACACTTGCACAGAGAAGTAGCTTGAAATAAAACTGGACAACACTAGTATGCATTCCTCACAGATATAAGGTGTGGAACGTCCATTTAAAAAAAAATAACCAACCACAGTAATTATGAGGATAATTCTTAAAACTGATATCAAAAAAGGATAAGTATGTATCAGTGCAGAGGAAATCAGAGAAAACTGGGAAAAAGAAAGTATTGAAAATTATGGAAAAAGGAAGTTTTCCTATTTAAGTGATGGGGCGGAGGGGAGACAGAAGAGAACTTACGAAAATGGTTTTCATTAAAAGGTGAAACCAAAGTCAAGTTAGAGGGGATGAAACACCTATAAAAATAGGTATAGAGAATAAGAATTCTTACAACATGCTGTGAAATTAAAAAACAACCAGTAGTGTCTTAAGATAAGCATGTTGGGATGTGTTTGAAGAAAAGCAATGTTGTTCTGGAGGCTTCTGATTTGGCTTTTTCTTTCCCTTAGCTTTATTCATTCGCGCATTAATTTGCAACAGTTTACTGCATGTCATTTTACAGTGCATTTCAGTGAGGTCTGAGAAGGAAATACAGCTGTACTCTGGGTAAGGAGCCATATTCAGTTATGAGTAGATCGTTATGTAAACTGAAAATAAGTTCTGACTTAGCTCAGACAAGTTCTGACTGTTAGCGTCATATTTTTCTAGAGAGAAACATTGCCTTCTAGTGCATATTTGGGTCTGAATACTTCGCCGTGATAAGGCCGTCTTTAGCTCTTCATTAATGGAGCCATTCAGGCTGTGTAGGATGTTTCTGAAGAAGGACCAAGCGAAAAAATGATAGCCTTAACTATGATAGTGCTCACTTCTGGAGGAAAATTGTTATTAGAATACTGGTCCTCTACCTGCATTGCCTGTTTGGTTTTTTTTAAACAGGCCATGTTGGTATGTGTTATGTTTGGTATATATGCAGAATCACTTAGAGCACATATATCATCCATACTTTGTGAGTGAGAAGGGCACGCATCTAGAGCACATCTGAAGATACTGATTTGACTTGTAGCAGTGTCATGGATAACAGATGCACAGCTCTGGTCCTCCTGAAGAACTGAGCTGTTGAAAGCTGAGGCTTTTAATTGCCTGTGGGATTCCAAAGTTTGTGTGCTTGGATGTGAAGTAGCAAACTGCCAAGTTTTTATGGATATTGGGAATTCCTGCAGTGTTTAGCCCACAACTCTCCATCCCATACTGGACTTTTGGGTTTATAGATATATATGTATTAATTTTTTTTTTTAAATTTTTTTCCTCATGAAAAAACTGTGGAGCTTGATGAAGAGCTGCCCCAATAGAAGTGGTTCAGGTTTTAATAGTGGCATGTTTTGTGATTTATTGGCTTAATCTCTGTTATAGCTGACATGACTCTTAATGGCCCTGTTGCTCTTAACAGTATTTTCCCAATGCACTGTTTGTTTAAAAGCTAAGTGGGAGGAGAGGAATGTGTTGCTTTTCTCTTCTTGGCTGCTGTCTGTGTATTCACACTGCCGTTACTGAAGCTAGAGGATGAGTTTTTTGAAAACAATTTAAGAGTGGGACTGGGGTCTTTAGTTTTCTGTAGGAGCATAGACCAGTGGAAAGATCCAGAGTCAGAGAAGTGGATATTTGTGTGAATTTTCAGAGATGAGTAGAGGAGGTGATTTGGTTTATTATGGGCATATGGATATGAATCTCCAAAGGGTGGTAGAGATTTTCGTAAAAGTAATTGAAAAATAATGTAAAATAAACATACCTTTTCTTTGCTCACTCATTAAGTAAACATTTGTATAGCTCTTCAGAGAATTTTAAGTAACTTCTAGGATTCCTGTATTCTCAGTAAAACCAAATACATAAAGACAGCACAGCAATAAGTAAGCTATAATCACAAACTATATGCTTATTTCAGATTATAATTTTATAACTCAGTTATTAAGAAAAAAGATGGGAAGAAACTAAGAAACTGCAGTGTGAAAGAATTTACCTACAGTACCATTTTGATGTAGGTAGCACTTGCATCTTGGAAATGGGAAAACCATGGCACAGAATATGAGGGACCAGAGTGCTTTTGCTGCCCGTGAGATCCTCGGCTCTTAGCCAAGTCCCTGTTCAGAGGGAGCCTGGAGCCCGTTTCTTATTCATCAGCGCTGCTTAGGCCAGCACCAGTTGGAGTTCTTGGGCATAGGAACTTAATCAAGTTAGCAGAAAAACTTGCACTTTGATTCAGGTTTGCAAAATAGTATTTTTATACTTCTGCCTTTTCATGGCTTTGAAGTAGTGCATTTCCTCTGTGTGTCATTATAAAGCACAGAGGGAGAGAGTAACTGTGTACTTAAAAAACTTTTAAAATAGTTTCCAGTAGGTTTTCACCTATATTTTTGTGGGTGATAGTCCCAGTAAAGCTTATTCTAAGATCAGATGTTTTTTAGTACTTGCTTGATTTGCTGTACTTTTGGAAGGACTTTCCCCGAGTGATCTTTTCTTGGATGACCTCTCCATACTGTCATTAAAACGTGGAAACTTTGGTCTTCTTGACAGTTAGTTCTGCACTCTCATTATGTTCATTCCTATTGTAAACATGCTAAAGTTGCTGCTGTTATTGCTTGGAATGGATTTTTCCTCAGTTGTTTTGAAGTTTAATAGAAATAGAAGTTAATCTTTAAGAGAGTTAGGCTGGTAACGATTGGATGGCTGAGCTTGATAGGTCACGCTGTGTCTGTCTTTTCATTTGCCTAGTAGATGATGTTCTGCTGACTCCAGCTGTTTTTTTGGAAAGCAGAAAAACAATTTGCTTTTCCTTCCCATGAAGTATAACCCTTTGTTTATCCTTGTACTGCCGCAAGTTTCCAAAATGCAGAGACTTGCAAAGAAAAGAAAGGGAGGAAATAGCTCTTTTTTTACGCTGTTTTTTGTATCGGAGAGTAGAGTTTAGTACTGAGTTGAATTGTTGACCTCTGTGGAGGTTATTATTAGAATTGGCTGATTTGTGTGTGGAGCTCCGTCTGATTGACGGAGTCCAGTTCATGGAACGAACTATCTACAGTGGGTTTAGTGAAGAGAGTTGCAGTTTTTCTAAGTAACTTTTAAAATTATTTGATTAATTTTTTATTTGAAGAATAATGCTTTTTGCAGTTCTTCGTTTGCTTCGGTTCACTGAAGTAATTGAGAACAGCTCCCTTTTCCGAGCAAGATGTTTCTTTTCGTTATGAGTTGCTGAATTGCTTGGGTTTTGTTGTTACAGTGCATCTGTTGGCTGATACTCCTTTTGTTTTCTGCTGCAAGGATGTTACGAGGTGCTTGCAGAGCTTGGGAAATGCAAGTGACTGATTCTGAAGTCACTGTAGAGATTTGTGTGATGAGGGCTATCGTCTGACAGCTTTAAATGCTATATTTTATACAGAAAAGGGAGGAAAAATAAATGAAGTTTGGGGGACCTGACTATCTTTACTGATCCAGATAAGAATTGCCGAAGCAGAAGTCAGCATTAAAACCTTACTGGTCGTGATCTATAATGTCATCGGAAGAACACGTTTGTATTTACAACCCAGGGTTGTATTTACAACCTTTTTTTGCTTGCTTTGTTCCTTAAGAGGCTCTGGCTACCCGCATTTTATGCACTTCTGGAATGCAATAACAATTGTGGCATCATCTCTTCAGAATTCGTTTTCCTTCCTGAGATCAAGGAGTGATAAGGCCTTACAAAATACTCACTTGGTTTGGCTTTCCTGGCCTGAGATGGATTTAATTGGATGAGTTGCTGCTTTTCTCCTTCCATTGCTTTATGACCTTTGAAATAGCTTGGTATGATCTTTCAAATTTTGCAATACCCTCACTGCTCGGCTCTCAAAAATGAAATAGAGCGCTTTGTTTTAGACAGCATGAACAGTATAGCAGCTGTTGCTGCACATGCCCAACAAAATGCCATCAAATGTGTCTTTAAGTGCTGTCAAATGTCAGTGTAAGCTTACACCTATACGCTACAGTTAACACCCTCCCACTCGCCTTTTTCACCATTTTGCAAGCACTGAAAATAATGCCATTAAACTTTTAAAAGTCTGTTGTCCTCACTAAATGTTCTGGACTATTTTGGGGCCTGTTTGAAAAGACCCCGATGCTTGCAGAAAGAAGGTGGTGAATATGTTTGCTTTTTCTCACTGTGGTTGGCAGATCAGTATCAAGAGTCTGACACAAGAGCCTTTGGGGAAATAGAAGCTTAGCTAGCTGTGTCTTGTGTCTTTTTCTTTTCTTTTCTTTTTTTTTAATGTTGCTTCTCAGAATGTAGCGTAGGATTTTATGCAATAAATTGCAGTTGTTTGTTATATGTGTTCTTCTAAAATGCTGTTTGCCTGATCTCAGTGCTCCTTCTGCCTGTGATACAGGATCAGCAAACCAGGGCTCCGTCAAATGAGACACACATGTCTATAAGTTTTTAAACGTTTTGTTGCTTGGCCAACCAGTGAGAATATGAATTAGTAAATTGTCTATATTAGCCTAAGAACTGATGAAAATGGAGATTAACCATTTGCTTGATGGTCCCCTTCTTCCCCCCATTCTCTTCCACCTTATGCAATATTTCTTTTATATATATGTATAAGTTTTAGTGTACCAGAATGGATTTAGGTCTAGTAAATGGCGTTACGCATATGGCTGGCAGTCTTAGTTTACTAGTTCAAGTTTGAACACTCAAGCTTAAATCTTGTTATCAGGGCCCTAATCAGTAGACAGTTTTGTGGCTTCATGTGTGTGACTTTTCAGTATCTGAACTTTCAGACTCTTGCCTTGACGAAGGATCCCACTGAAATCAGCCTGCTGGAATCGTACAGCGTGGACGTTTACGGTGTCAGGGCTGGAATACTAAAGTTCAGATACATCAGTAGGATTTGAGCACTAAATACAGGCAAGGATGATGAAAAACAAAAGAGGGGAAACAGGACATGGAAATAGGATAGTAGTAGCAATTAGGATGAGGGTCACCCTGCTACTTTTAATTGTAGATTACTTAAGCTTTTCATTTATGTTTAAGTGTTATCTAATTGTTTTCAATAATTTAAAATTCTGTATTTTTAATTGTAATAGTCAATAGTGTGATATTCTTGGTGGTTGTTTTTTGAGGGGATTTTTTGGTTGTGTGTTTTGTTTTTTAACTCAGGCGTTATATTTTAAATTGCATTTAACATGGGCCTAATTAATTTTAAGCCTTGCCATATTTGCATTCACAGCTGTTTTCAGTGGCTATTATAGGTATTTTCACCTTTTAATCCTCAGAAATAATTCTCTATTTTATGTTCATGTCTATGCATGTGTATATATCTATTTTTAATGATAATATAAAGGTAATGAAAAGCAGGTGAACAATGGAAACTTTGCCACTGATTTTAAAGTAATTACAAATTCTCTCACTGTGTAAGCTTAAGTGTGTGCAAAAGTATTTTGAGAGGCTAAGGGCTTGTATATAGAATTATTAAAAACAAAACCAAAAGCACAATACACCCTTTCATACCACAAGAATCTAGAAGAGCTTGAAGTAAACTGAAACTGTTGACCGATGGAAAGACATCAATCAAGTAAAATTAAAATGTGAAGATACAGAACAATCCAGTCAAATATTGCCCACACCCCGCTGTATCAAAATGGCATTAAAATATGCAAACATAAGGAGAAATGAGTATTTACACATAATTAACTGTTAAAATAGCTCATCTAACCACAGTTTTATCTTTAGGAACAAAAATGCAAGCATTTACTGAGTGATATTAGCAATTGAAAGGTTTTTGTTTAGACTTTTTGTTTTCTTGGCAATAAGTAAAATTCTTTGTAAGAAGTCATTAGGATATTTCTTAATGTTGCCTTTTAAAACTTTTCAGGCTGCTATCCTTGTCCAGGGCCAAACATGAATCCTATTGCTCTTGGAAGCCGTTGGCTTGCATATGCAGAAAATAAGGTAAGGAAAGGTTTAATTTCAAAAAATACTTCTCTTTGTTTCTAGATATCCTTCTAGCTTTTATATATATAGGGGGTGGGGAAAGAAAAGTCTTAGAAAAAAATGTGAAAAAGATGATCTGTAAGAGGACTTGCATAACAATGACCGACCCTATATTTGACCCACTCTGATTGTGCTTTGGTATTCATATATGTCATATATTTACTCTGCATATTTGATTTAAGCTTGTGAACTTGGGGTCATAAATATGCAAGTAGCGTAGGCAGAGAAGATGGCTGTCAACATGTGTTTTCAGTGAGGTTGCTCAATAATCAACCCATTTTGCACTGAAAAAGTTTAAAGCACTTAATTATAGACACCTCTGAAAGGCAGGCAAGTGAGGATTCTGAAATTCTGTTTGGGGAAACTGAGTCAGGACAGAGCCAGTGAGTTTGTATTAAACAACACAGCAATGCACTTTGTAAATTAGGAAACAGCATTAAAATGACCACTTTTTAACATTGCTGAAATTGTTAAGCTGCAGGAAAAAAAAAAGAAAAAGTTGGATGACTTTTTCTTTTTTCTAGAGGCAAAAGAAGAAAACAGATCCCTAGCAAAATAATTATCACTGTTCTTACCCAGCCCTAGGCCAGAGAAGTGGTTGTGTATTTAAAGCTTGAAGTGTTTGAAAACTTTAAATTCAAGTTCCAATGCCTTATTTTTATTTCAAAGCAGATGTTTTTTCTCCCTTCCACCTGTGACTGGAATAGCTGCTTCTGGAGCTGAACCAGAAATTATCAGAGACAGACTTTAGAAATGTATTTGTTACACCTTTTCAAGCACAACTGATTTCTCTCCAAATTCAGGCCTGCCTTTCCTTTAATGCCACGCCTATGTGGTTTTGTAAAACTTAACCAGTCAGCCTGGGATTTAAAAAGTACTGCTGCCAAAAGTATAAGCCACTGATCAGCAAAAGGAAAGGAATTTAAATGGCTTGTGTGTTCCCAGGTATATTCATTGTGGACTTCCCCTTTCTCCCTAGTTTAACTATTTTTATTTAGATACTTAAATAAAGCAGGAAAGGAAAGCCTGTAGAAACAAAACCAGTGATTTTTAGTTTTCTTTTTGCTAAAGCAGTTAAACAGGCAACATGTTATGTGTACAAGCAACAAATATCTGTAGTTTTTGCCATTTTATTTAGTTAGAAGCACAGATTCTATTGTTAGTTAGGGTTCAAAGGCAAGAACTGCTTTTGTAGGTTGATGGCAGGTAGAAGAGTCTTGTTTTGGTTTATTGGTTTTGAAGGAAGGCAATATAGAGTAAACCCCATGTACATTCCTTTAATCTATTCAACGTAAAGTTTAAAGTAGCTCTTTTCCTTTGTCATTTCTTTGCTTGCTAGTCATAAAAAGGAGGGGAAAGCCACACTCACGATTCTTAGAATGTCTGATATTTAATGTTACGTATACATGGCTAAAGCTTTTGATTATATTTATTTAAATTTATTTGTGGTATTGCTGCCAGACCAAAAATCCCACCATTTCAAAGTTTATGAATTCTTAGTGACTACTCATCTTGTAATTGAAAACTGGAGTTGAGTATGCGACAGTCTGGGTGGCACCCAGAAGATTATAAAAAGGGGTTAAGTGTCTCAGCAGGGCTTTTTGCTATTTGTAGGAAAAAACACACCACTGTACATGATAAATAAGAGCTATGGTAATGGGTTATGGGTTTATGTAGTTTAATAGTAGTTACTCGGTTGCTGTCTTTCTTCTTGTAGCTGATCCGATGCCATCAATCCCGTGGTGGAGCCTGTGGAGACAACATTCAGTCTTACACTGCCACAGTTATTAGTGCTGCCAAAGTGAGTACATCATCTGCTGCTGGGAGAGGTTATCCTGTAAGATAATTATTAGGTTTCCCTGCTGAATTGTACTGTGTGTCATCCCCCCGCCCCATTCACAAAAGAGGAAAACACAGTAAGAAACATCCTAGCATTAGCAACATGCATATGGTCCTGATCCTGCAAATCTCTGAGTAGCCATTCTTTTCACAAAGTATTCCCGTCCTTCAGAACTGAATTTTTAAAATTTTATTTATTACAAACAGCTATTCATATTAGTGACCCCTTGTGTAGGAAAATCATAGTAAAATGGATTTGTATAATGGGTATTCATAATACTGCAAGTTTACATGATTAGAAATCAACATTGTGAATTATTACTCTTTTAGCATAATGAAAACTGACTTTACAAGTGCTTGATGCTTTTTCGACTCAATCACACTAGCATTATATGTTTTAATCTCTCTCAAAGATGACAGCGTAGTACTGGAGCTAATTAATTACCTGGCAGCTTTCTTTGAAGGTTAGAGTTTATTAATGACTGTTTACATACAGGTTCCATTGCCTAGTTTTCTTAGTTCAGATGACATTATAATATCCCTCTGTTTTCAGAGAAATATCTGGGTTTTCGTAGTATGAAAAGAAGACCATGGCTTGGAAAAATCTTAAACGAGCCAGAGTATGCAGAACTGTTGTTTTACTATTCCCCCCCTCCCTGCTCCTTTCCTTGAGGACTTGCCTGCAACATTTTGCCAAGTAATTTCTTTTTCTCGCACACGCACACACATACACAAAGTGAGTTTTGGCATTGTCTGGCAAACTTTGTGCTGATTACAAGCTTTCATTGTAACCACTAGCCTTTTCATTTCTGATATGCACAACAAAACAAATCTAATAATAGGAATTAAATGACAGCACAGCACAGAAAGCTGAGCGTCACTGAAGAAAACAACAGTTACAAGAACCCACAAAGAGAGACATAGAGCATGCCATCTCATGTAAAAAAAAAACATAAAAACAAATATATTCCATCAGCATAGCTTTGGACACAATCTCACTGTGGCTGGAGGAGGAGAAAAATCACAGTTTTTTACATTGTTGAGGAGAACTTGAATTGCTGTTCTTCTGAAGACGTCTGAAATTTGCTGTTATCTCTTTGCATGCTTTCACCATCAGCAAAAGAAAAAAAAAGGGGGAGGGGGAATCTCCCCAAACTCCTTCAATCTTAGTGTCATTAACATGTTTTTTATAGCACGGTTAAGTTTGAAAAACCAACTGGCTTAGCATGATCAGCCACAGTTATGATCAGAAGTGGTAAAATCTTACTGACGGATCACTGTACTGCCAAAGCCAAGCCTACTCACAACTGAAGAACAGGCCAAAGCTTTCTTAAACCATATAATGATTGTCACAGCATTCCAGTAGGCATCAAAGACTAAGCGCTATTAGGTTTAATTTTTTGCGACAGACTAAAAAAAAAAATCTAAAAAAGGAGGACATCTTCTATAGCCCCTACCCCCAAAGACCGTGGATAACTAGGTTTTAAAGCCAGTAAGGACCAAGATGATGACCTTACCTGCTGAGTAGTACTAGTCAAGGATCATAATCTAGAAATTCCCATGTTAAGATGAACATATGCAAATGCAGAAGTAGTGATGTTGCATCACATGAGTAGATACTGAAGAGAAATATAATCATTTATAATCATAGGAAAGAAGAGATAGTTAGGCTCTGTACAGAGATAAAGTAATAGTGAAAGTTAGGAAAATGGGTAATCATAAGGGCACAATCTCTACTACATTATATTTTGCATAGCGCATTACTCTCAACTGGCCGTTAGATGTTACTGTAATAGACAAGATGAATACTAATATAGTTTTAAATATTTGCATGATTTGGCTCTCGAGTATATCTCAGCCTTACTGTATTAATTTGTTATTCATGTCTGAGTGTGCAACGGTAAATGTGAAATGTTTCATTTATTACTTATTTCACTGAATCTTGGCTTACTATCTAGCAAGTTTTCATCTCTGATAACCGAAATGCTGACCTTCTTGTTGGCAAATATATACTCCAAATATCTGTTGCTCTTTGTCCATCTCATTACCTCACCATAAACTTTATTCCTTGCTTAAGTAAGTCTTCATTTATAAACCTCTACTGCTGTTATATCTTATCAGCCTGCAGTGGTGTTTAATTCATTTGCTTTGATCAGCGGAAGTATTAGCTTTTTTGAAAGTGTATGTCCTTTTCTGTTCCCTACACTGCTGCTTTTTAGTTCTGTAAAAGTTCTTGTTTTGTCAGATTATCTTGGGTTACAGCCTTTTCTCCATTTGGGTTCCAATTTCTTATTGAAGGAAGTGAAAGAACATTCATATAAAAGAGAAAGATAAAGCTGAGAGCAAAGAGTCATTTCAACAGGGTCACTTCTGAGAATTACCTTTCAGATCCTCTGTAGAAGATCTCAATGGCAGTACAGAATATTTACTTTAATGGTATTCCCTTTGAGAAATGTTTTTGAACGTCCTGTTAGTGAACAGTGGGTTTGTCGTCAGTGTGATGTACTGCTTTGTACTATACTTGATGCAGCAAATAAATTTCCCCCATAATCAAATAACTTAGGAGTCAGAAGCTCCCCTGTTAACCGAGAATACTGAGGTCAAAATTGTGGTCATGTTGGAGTGTGGTGTTTACTGATGCCAAAACTCTTGTTATTCTGGTAACATTATGAAGAATTCCTTTACGTCATTGTCCCATTCGATTTTATTTGTAGAAGGATTTTATTTTGAAAACTGAACTTTCTCCTGTTTCTCCTTAGATGCATCTTGCAAGAGCATTGCTTTTTGCTGTTGCTGGAAAAACACATGCATTTTTTCCAGCTCAATCTCTTGTTGTCATTTCCCCGCATTTGTTTGGTGGCTTTCTGTCTGTTCCTGTTCTAAAAAGCTCTGATAATTTGTCTAATTTGACCAAGCAGAGGATTTCTGGAAATAGAAAATGTGTCAAGATTCCAGTTTAGGTTATGTTTAGCAAAGATAGAAATTGTTGCGTTTGGGAAAATGAAAGTATTGTTCCTTATGGGATAAAGATTCTTTTAACTCCAGTTGAACAAACACAGTGGAATGGATGGAGAATATCTTTCAGAATAAACCCCATTATTACTTAACAGTATTAGTGATGGGGGAATATTCAGGTGCTTGGTTTGAGATAAGCATCTGAATGTGAAATTGCTTGTTATAATTATCCATATAGGTCCATTTTGGATGCAGCAAGGAAGGGGACATAGGAAAAGACATTCTTATGTCTCCCTTCTTGTTTTTTTTCCTATGTCTTGTTGAAGAGAGGTTTGGTCCCACCATGTCCCTGAGTGAGCCACGTTTCAGCTCATTCTCTCTCCAAGCGGTGCTCTTGCAGACCTTCCCCATCCTAGTGGTCAAACTTGGCATGCTGTTTAAAATGAATTTCCTAATAGGTTTCTTCCCTGTCCTACCCTCCTTTTCAGAATATGCGGCAAGAGCAGGAAAGGGAAACATCTTTGTGAAGCATGAGCATTTCAACATTTAGTTTGAACTTGAATCTATAATTGGTTGTATGTTCATTTGTTCAAACTAACCAGGAGGCTTTCATACTGTTGATTACCAAGGCATATCTTTTTGATACCTCTTTCTGCTTTCTATAGATTATTCATTACAAATAAATCACGTAAAATGTATTTATTATGAGAAACAGGAGCAATATATTGGTTTGTTACTAAAAGGATGTTGGAACAAAATAGGCACTGAATGATGCATTTTAATTTTTTCATCTAATTGAAGTTGTACTTATTTTTCAATTAAATGAGGTATGAGTGCATACATTTATTTTAATTAAATATGTCTTTATATTTGAATGAATGTGAACAGTGTTATTTTTAAGTAGAAAGGATACACGTGAGCATACAAATAATTTGTGTGTTTGCACAATATGCATCATTGCTTACAAAGGAACTGGGTCGAGTGTTTTAATATTATTTATAAGAAAATTTCACTAAGTATGCACTGGCAGGTTCCCATCAATGACAAAGGAGCTGGGACAATGCAAACTTTAACCTATTTCATTTAAAATGTATTTGGTCTGTCAAATGTCTAGCATCAAATTATAAACCAAGTTCTTCTCACCTCATAACTTCTTTAGTTGATTCTTTCTCCATATCTTTTAATCCTATAGTGGTAAAGCGATTTAGCAAAGGCTGCATCTGTTTTCTCTTGTTACCTGATAACTTCTTAATGAGTACTAACAGCTTATGTGAGAGCAAGGTCATTAGCTCTAATGGATGGAGGGGACAGCTGATATGGCATGGGAAAGGTTAAAGATTACCAGAGAAGTTTTTGCAAATATACACATAGCACAAAGAAGTAAGTGCCGTAATGGTTTTGCACTGATATTTCTGAGCTAATGGCCTCGGCCACATCTTCGTACACCTACTACTTCTCAGTAGTCCTGGAGTCACAGCCTACTCTAACACGTGACAGTAATTCATTTTGCTAGATAAGCACGTTAATTTTTTTCTAGAGAGTTATAAATTTATCCTTGGCCCTTTGTTATCCAATTTCTCTAGTTATAATATTAAAGATATTTTCTAAAATAGGTCAGTTACAATTCTTGGTCTTTTAACTTGCATAGGTATTTTGCCATATAGTACTTCTATACTGATTTCTCCTTCCTACTGCATAAACTACCAGTGCATTTTATACGATTTTAACTATTGGCCAGAAAACTGCCTTGTCAGTTTTTGTAAAGAAAGAGTCTGTTGAAATGCATTCTTGTGATGGCATTGGGTCTATTTTAGGTCTGTTCCTCGGATATCATTATCTGCTTTATGTTACGTTTTTCAGTCTTCTGAATTTGCCACTGATAAAATTTGTTTTATTCTCATTTGTTGTATCTGAGTATAAAAAGAATTAATAAGAAACAAATGGCAGGATATTACTAAAGACTGTAAACCCCAAAGACATTCCTATGATAAAGGCATGGCTCGATTTTAAGTGGTAGTATCTCCATTAGCATTAATGGGGTAAGTACATCAGCTGAGGCATCTCAGAGGTTAATCAGGCTTCCTGGCTAGATATTGCCATCAATACAGTGTGGCGCCTAATTCTGTTGGCCCTTCAGAGGTTTTCCTGACAACACACTAACAGACTTTGTGTAAGTCATTTCCTATGAATTATTAAAACAAACGTTTGGCTGCTAATTGATGAACACTAATGTGTTTTCTAATCACTGCAGTTTGAGATTTTAGCACTAAACAAAGCAGTTGCAATTGATTTGTGGCTGCTTCTTGGTTTCAGCCTGTGATCTGTACGGTTTTTTTCCTTTTCAATTTAGCAGGCAGCTTAGCTTGTCTTTTTAGTTAAGAATTGGCTTGTTACAGTGTCATTCCATTCTGATCTCTTTTGCTATTTCTTATTTATATTGCATAATAAATCTGCTCAATTCTTTATAGGCAAATAAGGCACAGTCCTTGATTCAAGGAGAAAACATTTAAAGCTGTAGTTTGGGTTGATTTTCTTTAAATCTGTATCTCTCCTACTGTGTGTACTCTCCCTCTTTCTCCAAATAAAATAAAACAACATAAAACCAATCTTCAGCATCTTTAGATGATAAAAGCTGGTGCAATGAATATGTTTGCAATCCCATGTCTGGAGAACATGCAGACTATGGAAAGTAACGTTATGTGCAATGGGATATGTGTGTACTTTGTACAGAGTTGTCCTTTCTAATACCTTGAGGATGGCATTTTTAATTTTGCTGGGTTTGAGTCCCATATTCAGTTTTAATGCTGCAAAAGGCATAGTTGCTGAGAAACAAATGAATGTGTCAGTCATATCTTTCAAAGGCCAAACTCCTTGTCTCTTGCACTTGTGGAGAAGACGTAACTATTTCAGCACTAACCATTAGGGGCTATAAGTATTTCTCTGTGTAACACTGCTCTCCACACGCACCCATCTTGGCTTTATTGTTTGATTCATCTACCTATCTGTGCTCTGTACCTCTTGGAATAAGTTAATAACAAAGTTAAAGAAAAAAAAACCTGTGACATTTAGACGACGTTAAAATATTTCTTTTTTCAACAGTGTTTTGGAAGCATTTAATTCCAAAATAAAGGTGAATACTTCAAATTGATAGGGTGCTAAATTTTTTCAAGATATTTCTGTTACATACAGCCTTTTGCAGCTTATGTATCACTTATAAAAACATTTGTGTTGTGTGCTTCTGGTGTGTGCAATCTAGTTATATTAATTATGTTGAGAAAAAATTCAAGATAGATCCACAAAATATCCCTAAACATTATTTATTGGTTCTCTTTCTTTTTATAGACGATAAAGACTGGACTTACAATGGTTGGGAAAGTAGTTACACAGCTAACAGGGACGCTGCCTTCAGGAGCAACTGAAGAAGAAATTTTAGCTCACAGCAACATTCGTCGAAGTCCTCTGGTGCCTGGAATCATCACTATTATTGATACAGAGACAGTTGCAGAAGGGCAGGTAATACAGTTTGCACAGAAACAGAGCGTGCATTTGTTTTCATGAAAATCTCAGTAATGTGGATTTTATGCTTTTGAAAATGAAAAATAGATGAGATTTTTGCTAGTTAAGAAACTTCTACAGACATGTGCAGCTGTGACAAAGTCCTATTTGGGACTGAAATTAAGCCAAAATATATGTTGTCCTTAGAACATATTTATGTGACACTTTGACAAGATCAAGTGTGAAGTGTCACATTTTGTCTCTCTAACACTTGTTCATAATTGACATTGATTTATGCTGATCAGTTGAAATGTATATGTAGTCTGATTATATTTATTAATACATAATGTGGCTGGAAGATGTGATTGTCTAGAAAAATGGTGAATTGTTGAATTCCAGTGTAAAAAAGATGATGAGTGAAATTGGATATGAAGTATAAAAGCTTATAATTTTACATAAATTTCAAAACTAAAATGTAATCGAGCATGATGCTGTTTTGTGAGGCGTAAGTACTGTTTTACTAATAACTTACAGTACAGTGAGTCAGGCAAAATCATTTATTGAAAAATCCATACCATTATCACACAAACTTTAAATTGGTGTGTTGTAGTGTCTTTATGATGGAGAAAGATATCCATGTCTCGTTTTTTCTACCAATCATTTCATTTTTAAGTGTCTGGTCCTGGAATCAGTGTATATGCAGGACTCCTACAGACTTCATTATTCTGTAACTATTTTGTAAATTTTTTTTCCTAAAGTTCACATTTCTTGAATTTAAAAAAGAAAAACCAATTTTTTTTCCTGTTTTCCCCTATCTTTATGATGCTTATTGCAGGTAAGTTAGTAAGGTATTAATAACAAATGAGTAGTCAAGTTATTTTCTTTTCTTACCTGATAGGAAAATAAAATGTTTTACTTGAAAACAAACAAACAAACAAACAAATCTAATAAAAAAAACAGTATGCAGTTTGAGCTGTAGTTGTTCCTGAAAATTAGCTTAGAAGTACTTAGCCAAGTGACATTACATTGAAAAGGCATTCTTCATATAACATTAGAGGCCTTTTCCTGCAAAATTAAAATAAAAGAAAAAGAAAAAAAAAAAGGTAGAGTATGGAAAAAAGAACATATATTACTTAAGATCTTAGAGTCTGGTCTTAAAATAAGTTTGTTGACTATTGGGGTTTGTTTTTATTTCCTGGAAAAAAAGGTCTTTTTGTTCCTCGTATACTGACAAGAAAAGAAAAGAAAAATTTTGCTTCATAAATTTCTCATGAAGCCTTGTTTAATGCGGTCATTATTTCTGATGGGCATTGTCTGTGCTTTGATTCTTCTGCATAGGCCTAGGGAAAAAAAAATGATATATCTTAGGTTTTTAAGTCGTGTTATGTATGATTTAGAGGTTTTATGAACTTGTCCTCTGACCTTAACAATAGTAGGGAGCTATCAAGCCTAAAGGGCACTATGGAAAAGTAGTTGTAAAAACGATAACGCTTGCCTTGTCCAAATACTGCTGCTGTAATATAAATAAGCCATCAGTTCTAGTAAAATAATTTTTGTCTTCAGTCTCTAGGGAAGGAGGCTCTAAGTTAGATATCCTAATTGTTTGTATGTCTTGCATTCATATTTTTGTGATCTGAATTTTTAAAATGCTATTAAATTAATAATTTATTATTTAATGAGACTTACTTTCAGAATTAGCATTATATTTTTTTCCAGGAAAAATAAAATAATCTTTCTTCTGGATTGTTAGGTTTGCATGGTACAGAAGACTTGTTAACAGTCTTTTCTTACTGAAGTGCGCATCTAGCAAAAAGAAAGTTGATTAAAAATAAATACACTTTGTACATGGTCTAAATAAAGACTGTCATTCAACACTGCCCCAGTAAAGAACCTTCTAATGTAAGGGGTGTCGTGTGTGCTCACAATCCCCACTGAGTTCTTGTCCATCGCTCCAGCTGCATTTCCATTGCCAGGTGGAAACGTAAGTTTTTTGTGCACACAGCCTCATTTGAACGTGGTAGATTCTGAATTTGGCAGTTGTGTGAATTGACTTGTCCCAAGGAGCCTGGCAGGGATCCTGTGCTTGTGTGCTGGCAGAAGCAGGCAAGCCTGCAAGAAATGACATGCTAGTTTAGATAGCACGTATTTGTACTCGCTGGGTAGTCCTGGCTAGTTTTTATAGCATAATTGAACGAAGCTTCAGTTCAGGAAAGTGTTTTAGCAAGTCTGACCTTTAAACGACACGAGTAATCTCACTGAACTAAATGTGATTGCTCATCTACTTCAATACAAACTCATAGTTAAGCATCGTGCTGATTTGAAATCTGGATGACTGAGCTACATTTGATTCTTCCTCTTTGTATTAATTTCTGAAATTATTTTGCTCTTCTCTGGCAAATTGGTTTGCTGATAGCAGTCATCCAAACTACATTATTACTGACGCTTTGGTTGAAATAGAAGAGTGAGCGAGCAGATTGACTACTGCAGAGTGCAGCCTCAGCTGTGTTTCAGAGAAAGTAATTGCTGTACAGCACTGTGGAAATGCCTTGTATGGTTTAGTCTCAGTCTTCCTGATGCTGTGTGGCAGTGATTTTTCTAAAGTTACTGGTTTATCGTCCCATTTTTCAGATTCCAGGTGGGAAACAGGAGGTCTGGGTGGGTACAAAGAAACACTTTGTGGCATTCCTGCTTCCTCCTGTGCTGAAGATGCCTGTTTGGGGATATTTCATTTCTGCTGGGTGGGGATGCTGCTGGATGGCTATGCCCAGTACAAGCATCGGTCTTCCTAAACTGACTGGGAAACCACAAGAATTACTAATGCCTACCAAGCGTTTTCTAGACTGAATTAACAGTTTGAAAGCCTTGCATCCTTTTAATCAGAGATTTGTCTAGCAACTATGTAAATATATTTGTGTGTGCACGCATGGCTTTCAGAGGTTGTCAGGCTAATTGTGAACGAGGGGAGTTTCAGAAGCAGAAAGGAGTTATTTTCTTGTCATCAGCGGACTCCTAATGTAAAAAGAATACCTCACCTCCTTCAGGTCAATAAAATTTCGATCTACCTGCACAGTCTAACTAAGAATTTGGGTGTTGTAATGAAATAAAACAATTTCCAAGTAATAAAATACATCTTTAAGATAGCATATAGTAAAAAAAGGAAGAGATCTATTTTAAAAAGAGACAGAAAATGGAAGAAGACAGTAAATTTAAGGCAAGACAGCATGTTCTTTTGAAGGAGAAATAAGCACTTTTTTCAGTGGAGGAGCAGTTGTGTTGTTTGTTTTGTTTTTAAAATATAAATGTATATATAAAGGCTTGCAAAGTAATGATGCATGTGCTTGCCCACTTACTTTGAGCATAGCAAAACAGGTTTTAAAGATGGAGTTTGCTGCTCTCTGCATGTGTACGAACATATAGATTTATTTGCCAGTAGGACGATTAAGGAACATGTTTTGGACATAAGCCAGAAGGACTAACTGCAGGTTGTAAGTTTTCACTAATTTTCTATTGTATCTGCCATTTCAAAGATATCCAATATAAAGAATGTGAGATGGAACTCAATGCATTTCATGACATGTACTGTGCTACCATTGCAGAGGTTGAAATGCTAGCTTACCGCTGGAAAATATACAATTAAAGACCAAAGAAATCTTCTAATGTCATCTTGCAGGATTAAATCTGTGGGGAAAATATTTTTAATAAACCGTATGAACATAGATATTGTAGTAAAGTCTCATACCCAGCAGTTGTTGATATGATAGCTCCTATTTAAAAATTGGTGGTACTTTTAAGAAAATTTGAATTATGAAGTAATTAAATAAATGCTAAGGAATGTAGAATTATTGAAGTTGGCTGTCATGATATATTTGTAGAGGGAGTAAAAATAATTATTGAGATGCCCAAGTAACATTGTGGTAAACCAAAATATGTTAACAAGGTTGTGTGCTTGTTTAAACTTCCTTCTAATGAAGTGTTAGCAAACTTTTCAGTTAGATGTAATGACTATTTATTTGAATCTGTTAATTAGTTGAAATGGATAAAACTAAAGCTGTACAGATGTCCTCTTTTTCAGTAATTGGAATTAAATGTGTAAGATGTTAGTGGCTTGAGTTTTAAAGAAAAATTATTTTCTTTCGACCTTTGTTTCTGTATTCTTAATTAATTCATCAACTAGGCCACCCACATGTAGTCTGCAATAATGACCTTTCTCAAAAGTCGCCAGTTTTGTGACTGAATGTAAATCTGTTAAACATCTAACATTTAGTTGACAGAGAAATATGTGGTCATTTAAAAATACAAAACTTGATTCTTAGTGCTTTTGATAGAGTGACGTGATTGATGAGATATCATTGTGTTGCCTTCACAGATCATCCAAAACACATGAAAATATTTGAGGAAATATTTTAAAAATAACTTACAAAAATAAGATAACATGTTGATCTTTTTATGTTTTAAAATGTGATTGGTGCTTTTTTTCTGTTCCCTATTAACTTTTTATTGCATTAAAGAGGAATTTTCAGAAAAAAACTGCAGACTGCTGCAGTTTTGAAAGTTCATTTTCATTTGGTAAGCAGTTGATAACAATTGAACCAAATAAAGATGCTTATCGAGAGCAAGAATTTTTGTGAAACTTCAGTCTAAAGCAAAAAGAAGCTAAAAGAGTAAAGCGTATTCAATAATAAAACTTTTAACTACATATGTAATTCCACTGGTCATTAACACCAGTGCTTTTATTTACAAGAACAGCTTTCACAAATGCTAATTTGGTGTTCTAATGCTCATATATTTGGCATCAATTTTCTTCGCTTTTTATATCTACGTGTATTACAGAAGAATTCTTTTTATATATAAATATAAAAAGAGCAACAGGATTCCCTCAGAGCATAATACTGTCTGCCTTACTTTTATTAAAGGAGATCTGTTTTTTGTCAAGAAGACATTTTTGTCTCAGATAAATGGTTCAGGCTGAGCGCAAGGCTGTTTTGAGTTTATGCTGGATTCTATTAAAAGGAGTGCAGTAGTTAATGCCACAGATTTATCACTTTTAGCCCTTTTCCACTGATGTTTGACCTTAGCTGTAAGTTGGGGGAGGCTAATTGGGGGGGTCGGTATGGAGGGGGTTGTTTTTTGTGCATACGTCTTAGGAACTGAAGTGAACACTGCCCTAACTTCAGCTATTTAAATCAATGGAGATCTTAATAAGTATACATGCAAAGATCTATATATTATATAATATTCATATTTATAAATATTGCCAAACCTATTTGTTTTTATGATGATGGGATTGTTCTTTCTTAATTTTATTAAGAGAAGGACCTGCGTGATTAGATTTGTGTCCATTTTTATTTGTGTTACTTTCATGTTTTATTTAAAAACATGTCTCTACTGGGATAAGTGGTGTAATTTGCCTTTAAAGATTAAAATAATTGAAGTCATAATTACTAGTGGCTTCTGTTCAGCAGTATGGAAAATACAGCGAATGAATCAAAATATGGCATAGGAGGAAAAAAGCTTTGGCTTCAGCTATCTCTTGCCCTCAAAGCAAACACTGTTTTCTGATAGTAAATGTAATGATCCCCTAGGTGTTTTGTCTGCTTCTCTTTTAGAGTAAGATAAAGAGGACTTGATTCATCTTCGATCAACTACAGTGTTCTGTTGAACTTTAATGGGGCTGGCTTGGGAGAGCTGCAGCGTTGCCTCATCGTGTCCAGCTACAGATGGTGTTGGCTGGACAGCTTTTTTAAAAATGATGTTGCAGCTCTCTTGATAAGGTGCTATTTGGGCATCAGAAAGAGGCTGAGTGCTGGTTTACAAGGCCATCTTGGTAGAAGAGCCTCAGTGTTTCTTTCTTGTCCATTGTTTTTCTTAAAACGGTGTTTCTGTTTGTAATGGTAGGGAACTCTGCAAGGAAGGTACTGGAGCATCCTTATGAACCTCAGTGACTGTGCAATTATAAGAGTAATGCTAAGATTTATGAACCTTTTTCAATGAGAGACTTTGTAAGGTCTTTTAATAGTAGGTTAGAGGCCACTACCTTGGAGAAAGAAGCCTATTTGGGATGAAAAAAATTGCAGCCTTGGGATTCCTGTGGGCTTTGTATGCTCTCTGCATCGGGAAGCTGAATGAGCTGCTTCCTTCGAGCTTTTTGACAGCACTTGCATGCGTTATTAGGCAATTTGTACCACTGATTTGACTTCCAAGAAAAATTTCCAACTCTGCTCTTTTCAGTGGTAAGAAACCATAAACTGGCCGAAAGGAACCAGTTGTACAATGTCAGTATTGATTTAATGTGCCATTCGTTAGCCTACGGACATCGTTCTCTCCAGCACCTTTGCACATAGCGTCTTCCACTTCAGCCTTTGCAAGAAGTGGTTTCTAAAACTTGTGAAGCCTGTGTGGCGGAGGCCTCGAATACTTCTTCATTACTGTACAGCTCCAGTTTTCACCCTTGTCTGCACAAAATCTGTGCTATTTCATCTGTCCAAATTTATAGAAACCCTGTCGTACTGAGGCAGTTATATCCATTTAGAGCTCCAATACAGGAAATTATGTATTCCACTATAAAGCTTCTTGTGTTAATAGCATAATTTTGTCTTCCTTAAGTTCTACACTATGGTGAAATTCATCCTAGGATTTTAAAGCTATGCAAGCTCTAAATTGGCGTGCAAACCAGGCTTTTGTTTTGTGGCAGGTTTGGAAGGGATGTTTCCAAAGAGGGCTCCTCTTTGGTTGATGGTGTAGTTAGGTCAACTGCTGTAATTCCTTTGATTTTGATCCCCCCCCGCCCCTTTCCTTTGTAGTGTTGAAATTGTAAAAAGTGACGTATGTTTTCCCCAACTGTCCGCTGCAAAAGTGCAGGGAAAGGACATGACAAATCTTGCAGTGCGGCCTGAAGATTTACATACAAGTTGGTGATTTTTAAAAAAAGTACTTTTTTTCTCTGTTCCACAAGGATTTATTTTTTCATGTTGCTTTAAAAAAAAATGAAGAACATTTTTTCAACTTCATCTTACCTTGCACAAGCAAGTGTTGTTTCTGTGTGCGTTTCATGAGCAAATATTTCCATTCTGTGGCCACAGTGGGTAGGGAGTGACAGATATCAGATGTCAAGAAAGGAGGTGGTGTGGCACCATCACAACCTGAGTTTCACATTCTCCGCTATCCAAGGATTTCCAAATTTTCGAGTAATGAAGGTGCTTTTGGGGTGGGGTGGGTTTTGGGGTTTTTTTTTTACTTTTTTTTTACTTGGCTAATGCAGGAGACTAACGTATTTTAGTTAGTGTCTGAAAGCTCTGTATGAGCCAGGCTTGGTGGCAGGCAGGGATCTTCAGCAATCCCAGGCTCACAGTGGCTTTTCTTTCTTTCTTTCTTGATGGGATGTTACGCCGATGAGTTGTTCTTCCTTGTATTTCTGTCACAAGCAATGGAATTGTATAACAGCCAAAATAAGGACTGCTTTGCTATACCTGAAAATCGGCCTTTACAGTGAAAAGTGAAGATTTTTAAAAACTCCTTTTAGATTAAACACAAAGGGTATTCTTCCAGGAAGATAATTTTAAGCAGTGATCGGGGAGGGGGGGGACCAAAACATTTCAAAGCATGGAATCAGTTAGCATAGCATACAAATAATAGATTTGGGCTTTATTGTATTCTCAGATTGGTATGTCTGAGGTGCTTCACAATTTGTAATGTGAAATTTTTGCCTTGTATCGTATTTCCAGAGGAGAAAGGTCGTCTTACCATCCAGAGTGTTCCTTGTCTGTTGAATAGGGGTTTTATGTTGTGGGGATGGTAACAGGGGTGCATTTATCATTAGCTGTTTGTTTTGTTTGGTTGTTTGTTTTTTTTGGTTTGTTTTGTTGTTTTTTTTTTTAAAAAGCCATGCTGAATTAATCCAGTTTACAGTCTGTAGAAGATGATGCATGTGAAATATGCTATATAACTGGTTTTAGCAATGATTTAGATACTGTTGATACCTACACATTTCTAGATTAAATATTTTTGTTTCACAGAGTAGATTTTAAAAAACTTTCTATTTCTTTTGTAAAGCTAGTTTACAGTGTTACTTTATCAATATTTTGTATCTTTAATTAGAGCGAAATGTTTAGGATAAGACCAAGTTACATCTTTTCACAGCTTCCACTTTTAGGTACAGGAGTTATTTAGTGCAGTTTATATAGGCTGAGAAAAGAACACTGTTTCTTTGAAAAGCTCTTAGGAAGATCTCCAGACCCTTTGGTTAGTGGTTCTGGAATAAGCACGAAATGCTGACAACGGAAAGCAAAACCATAATTGTGCTTATGTGACAGTGCCAAGTAATTTGAACATTTAAAGTAAGTCAGGCGCAGGCCTCTTCATCCATATTACGTGACTTCTTTAAACATTTAAAGATGATTTCTCTTTTTGAAGCATAAAAATATCTTCAAATTATTCTGATATGTTAGGAATAGGAAGTATTAAAAACCTTTCAGATTATCTTGGAAGCAGCGGACAAATTATTCTGAACTTGAAATGGGAAATTTTGCACTATCTTATTAAGAAGGTGGGTTTTGCTTACCACAGAAACCCTTTTATTAAGTCCTCTTCTGACAGATCTTTCTCATTGTTTTACTTAATTTAGTCTTTTAACGTGATACAACCAAGGAGTAAAATACTTTTACAGCTCTTGCACATGTTTTATCCACACATCTTTTGGTTCTCTTCTATAAATCAAAGAACATCTTTTCCTTTTCATATAATTAGACCTTGATAATACTGTGTGTCCTTTTGGAGGTCCTTTTGTATGTCTTCACAATCAGCTTTAGTTTTGACTGGCCGAAGTAGTTCTATGAACTTCAAATAGCCTTTTGTTTAAAAAACCCAAAAGCTCATCCTTTGACCCTTTCTCCAGAAGATGTTGCGCAACACAGATCTCGGTCCAGATATTTCCCTTTCTGCTTAATTTCCCTCTGTTGTGAAAACTCTCTCCTACCTTTTAATGGCTTTTTTGTTCATACGAAGGTATTTTATGACAGCATGATTTTTTTGAAGGGGTTTTGATTAACAGCCTTTTTAATACTGTTATTTAACATCCATTGAAGCAGTTTCAAGATGGAGAAGATTCTTATTAGCTGCATATTTTGTAGTGCAGCTGCTTCTCATACACACTCCCAGTCCTTAGCATTTCTTGCGCCATTTGGAAATCCAGATACCTCAAGTCTGTCACCACTTATTAGCAGCATGCAAGCGTAGTGTTCCTACTTACGCAACTGGTGGAAAGCAAACCCACTTTCTTTGACTGGTTTTTTCGGTCCTTTTTTCCACTCGTTTGCCATGTATACTTTGAATCCTCCCAAGGAAAATGCTGATTTATGTAATGGTTAAATACCCCCTTTTCTTCTAAAAACTCTATGCTACCTCTTGTTTTTCTTTCTATTATGTGATTTTTTTTGTTATTGCTTGGAGAAAATTATGTGTTGTTTACAGTTAAAGAATGGTGTATGCTCTTCAGTGCAATTACACTGATCCTCCTTACATTAGTCCAACTGCACGCTGCTGCTGAGTCTGGTGGAATGAGAGCTCCTGTCCACAGGAGAGCTGAATCAGGAGGAGAGCTCCTGTCACAAATTTACGAGTGATAGGCCCTCTCGATTATAGACGTACAGAGAGATCACAACCCTTGCTTCAGCCAACGGCAGTGGAAACCTTCACGTAGCTTACTGGTGCACTGCATGCAGACCTCTTTTCTAATAAGCTTCTATGCAGCCATTAATACTTTATGTAGCAAACCAGTGGTATTTTCCCCATTTTGCCTTATCTGAATAGGATAAATAAATAAGGAATCCGGGTATAAAGTGCATAAACCTTTCTAGTTAATAGCAGGTTTTTGAGCATGTCTCGTATCTCTTTTATCTGAAAAAAATCACAGGAGGTTGTTTGTGTTTAGTTCACGTGCAGTTTTATTTCTAATTCATACCACTGTGTATATCTTAAAACAATTCCTGTATCAGTAAGTTGGTGTGTTCTTTTAGGTGTGTTTTTATTTTCTAACCTTACTTTGTCTCTATTAATATTATGCAGGTACTTGTCAGTGAGGACTCTGATAGTGATGGTATTGTGGCCCACTTTCCTGCGCATGAAAAGCCTATTTGCTGCATGGCTTTTAACCCTAGTGGTAAGTTATTTTACTCTTTTAATGTGATAGTTGTAAACAAGATGAAGACAGTGAAATATTATAGGTATGTGTTCCATTGCTTTGGAGGAATTGCAGATACCATTGTGAAACATGCAAGTATCTACTCACTGCTACTAGGATTTTACCTGCTTTGTTGAGTGTTGAATGTGTCATACACTGGTTAATTTGTCTTTTCTGGAAATTTCAAACTTAAGCAACTGTTATACTACCGTATATGTGAGAAGATCCAGTCTACCGCTTCAAATGTAGCAGAAGTACTAAGGAATTCTTTTCTTTTGGGTATCCTGCCAGCCAGGTATCTAGATGTTCTGATACGCAGGTATCCAGAGGATCAGCTCATGTATTAAATTGTACTCCTCCATAAATATGAAAATAAAATTAGTCGTTTCACTGGCACTGTTTTTTTGGAGTATCTTATGCTGCCATTATGTGTTTTGTTGATGAAGAGCTTGTGATTCTACCCTCTCTCCTGAGTTAAATCAATGGTAATCTGAAAATACTTGTAAGAAACTCCTCAAAAGTACCTGTTCCTCTCCTTCCTCTTTATAAATGAACAATGACTGTGGACAGCAGAAAACCACAAATTTGTCTATTAATAAATCTTATTAATTTGATAATTGACATGTTTACTACTTCATCTGAGGACAGCAAAAAAAAAAGTTTTGGTTGATTGCAGTAGTAGTCAGTGAAATGGCCAGTGAATCAACAGCTTCCACTTGCCTAAATTAACGGTTTCTAAAATGTAGCAAATGCCATGAAGATCTTGAGGATGAAGTAACATTTCAAAGAATAAAACTAAATGTCTGTCATTTATGTTTTCACTTTTACTGACCAGTTGGTCTTATTCTGACATCCCATCTGTTATGTCAGAACTCTTTAGTAGTGGTGTGCGGTTCACAGCATTTTCACTGTGATTTTTTGACATAAAAAACTGTGTTCTCATCTGGCTGAATTTTCTTCTGATACTTAAGAGAATTTTTTGTGGAACTCTGCGCATTTAACTGAGAATCAACTATGCCAATTCCAGAACAGTAATATTTTTGCTTTGTACTCTGGTAGAAAGATAATACCTAGAGTTGAGCAATGCTAATTAAGTGAAATAAATACAGATGCTTAAATTAGAATGCTTTATAAATATTAATGAAATGCATCCTTAAGACAATTTTTATGAATGTATAAATTTAAGGGAAACAATGTTTATGCAAAAACTAATTAACTTATTATTTTTTAAATTGAAGGACATATGTGCATATTATTGGATTACTTGTAGCATAATTGAGTTCTTTTGGTTTGCTCGGGTACTAAAATTACAATCCTTTGTATATGATACAGCAGACTGTTACCTTAGATCTAATGGTGCAATAAGATACTTAATGGCAAAATGCTTTTACTAATCGGTGTTATTTTTGACTGATTGCAAATTATGTGTTTTATGAGATATTTGCAGGAGGGATGATTCACAGCAAGGTATTGAATCATACTGCATGTTCTGAGTACTGCAATATCAGAACGGTTGAAAATTATTACCTCAGCTGCCTACAGTATGAAAGCAGCACTTAACACAGGATTCTGTATTCTTTATTTAACATCAAGACAGAATTTTGTTTGAAGCCAGTGTTGCAAGTAAAATCAACTTAATCCATTATGTAGTGGTGTATTGCAAATCAAGCTGATCTCATTACAAAGTAGAACAAAACATGAGGTGGCTTTTGATACTGTCTTCATCTATTGGCTAATTGTAGTGAAAAACCACTTTTACTCGTAATTTCAAGCAGTGTCTGCAATGCTGCACTAGAACATAGCAACTGCAAACTTTTACTATAAAGGCAAATAGGGAACACTGATCTGTTTCAGTGAGCTATTTTATTCTCTATGGCTGATTAAATAGCTTAATTTCATCATGTCTCATCCCAAGGGCCCGTGAGCTCCACAGGTACTCAGGTCTGTAAAAACTTACAGGATTGTGGTTGAAAAAAATCTAAAAACAAAGCCACCCCTGAAAGTCAATGGATATGGAAGGTGGATATGTATGATTTTTCTGTACTAAACCAGTAGAACAGTGCCACAGCCACTTTAAGCTGTATTTTAAAGGTATCAGTTGCCAGTAAGATACATTTTTTGGGCTTCTGCTCTTTATGTTTTCATACTGAACAAGGAGCTTGCTAGGGTTAAGTTAATCATTATAAAATAAAAGTACAGAATTTATGGGTATTGTTGTGAGAATAGCTCCTCATAATACATTGTTTCACAGTAGGATTATCAGAAAACAATCCAATGGGAAGGAAAGAGACTCACTAATGTCAGTAAATGGTTTTCCCTAATCTTTCTTTCTGAAACCAAGAAGAAATCCTTTACTGCATTTACAGTGTCCAAGTTATGTTAAGTTATTACTTTCCTGATTGAAAGTCTGTTGCAAACAATGGCAGGACTCTTGCTGATAACGTCTGTGTCTTTTTTTGTTGGCTTGTTTGTTGGTTTGTTTGGTTTTTGTTTTGCTTTGGTTTTGAGGCTTTGGGGGTTGTTTTTTCCTCCCAGCAAGGTAAATAATCTATGTGGAGTTCTGAGCTGGGTTCGTTGGCAAGGAGAGCTTGCTGTACACACAACCTTTTACATTAGGTGTGTTATAAGGCAAAATCATGAAAGAACAAGCAGGGGTGTCTCTGCGTAGCATTTCACTGTGCTGTGTAGACATTTCTGTATTCACTTTTGGTGGCATTAGATCTACCTTTTGTTTAAATTAAAGGCAAATCTATTGAATTTTTTTTTCTTTTTTGTTTTTGAGGTATTCAAAGAAAAGAAACTTGGCATACAGTTAGCTTTTTTTTGGTATTAGATCTATGGCTACTATGAAAATCTGGTTGAATAATAAAATAACGAACTTGAAATATCATTTTTGAGCATACTTAGGGGGCACCATAGGTTTTTTTTTTTAATGCTGCCTAGCATGTCCCTATATACCTTTTCCAGACCCTTATGTTAAAAGCTTGCTTCTGAGTCAGTTGATTTTAGGGAGACTGTAAAAGTCTCAGTCTAAGACATATAGCAAATCATGTTTAACATTAGAAAGAAGAAAAAAAACCCAAAACCATAAAGGAGAAAAACTGCAGTTCCTGGTAGTTTAGGTTTGCTCTGTGTTTTTTTGCCTGTGTACATCAAATTTTAGTTTTAAAAAAAAGTTTTGATGGTTTACTATGGGGAGTGGGTTACTGGGGGTTTTTGGGGGGGTGCAATGGGGGTGGAGCGGAGGGAAGGGGAGGGCAGGGTTTGTACTGCAGCTGAAAATTTGTGGCCAGGCATCTCATCCACAAAATCCCTTAGTCCTATGGAATTTCTAAAAGCTGGGTCCTTGCGTATATTGTTACTGCCTCTCCCCTTAACATTTTTCATTTTAATAGGTAAGATATGTAGTAGTTCAATAAAAGTGAAAAAGAACTGGTCCTTCTTTGCCATTTGTTGCTGATTGACTCTTTGGGAAACAGACATCAAATGCTAACTGGGTCCTTATTCTAGTGGTAAAAATAAAAATTATGATGTGAGCCTCCTTAATCTGTTCTCTTAGCCAGTTGTGTTGTCAGCTTTGCTGACGGTGTTTCTTCTGGCTGGTGGGCACACTTCCTATATAACGTTCTTGTTCTGGTTTTGGAAGTGTGCTTAGTAAAGTTTTAAGTTCAGGTGACTTGGCACTGTTACTTGTTTCCTTTTTTCTTTTTAATTGGTAGAATATGAGTATTTCATGTATTGTTTTCTTCCATAGGAAACTGACACAGTGTTGCGATACACTATTATTTGTCAACATCATGGTTTATTTATATAATGCCATATATGCCAGTGGCTGCTTTTGTGACTTACATGAAGATAAGGCCCCTCTTCTGAAGCACTCATATTTTGATTTTTTTTTAGTTTGTTTTAGACATCCATCCAATATTGAACAAATTAAATGAATGTTACAGTAATAATTTAGCATTGCCAAGTGCCATGGAAGAGATGCTGCGTATTTACAGGAAAAAGGGATCTGATTTTGCAATATAGTCACTTGATAAGTATTGCATACACATGGTATTTATTTATTTTTTACCACAACCCCTTCCCATGAAGTGATGCTTGCACCACAGTATGTGGCAGGGATACTTGCATGTAAGAGGAAGGAGCTGTGGGGCCCTGGTGCAGGTGATGACCAGAAATGGGCTTCTGCCAGCAGAATAATTCACGCAGCTTGAAAATGGCCAACAAGCCAGATGAATTTTGCGGGGAGCCGTCGCTGGTAGACCATAAGCTGGGCGCTGCAGATACACAGGGTTTTTCGAGTGGCAGTCACTGGATGTCTGTCGCTGATAGGGAGAAAAATAGTATTTCTTCAATCTAATTGGGAAGGATCCACATCTAAGAAGGAAGTCACATCTCTTAAGCATACAGAAACCATTGCGAGGGAAGTGAGCTGCGTTCTGAGAATATTTAGTTCATATTTGAACAGCCATCTGATCGTCTGTGCAAAGCAGCTGCTGCAGAGTGAAGAGCACCATGTCCACTCTTTCATTTCTGAACAAAGGAAGGCAGCTTCTAACTTTTCGGAAGACTTCAAGCCTTTTATTAAAACTTTTCAAGACGAGAATAAATAATACAAGGAAGTGAAGTAATATTAATAGACTGGGGACTTTATTAATGTACCTCTGGCATGTATATTGATGTAGTGGAAACAAGAGGCTTCTACTTACAAAGAGACTCTAAGAACAGTTACTTTAATTCACTTATTAAATGAAAATCACATTAAGCTTTTGTGTGGATGCTTTTACTTAGCGTTAACATTAGCTCGATTCATTTTAGCTTGAATATTCAGTTTTGGATGAATGGAACGCCACCTTATTGTGGACAGAGCATCGAGACAAAAATTTAGTGCTGCTTCCTAATTCACTTTAGGTAATTCAGATAAATTTTTCAGACTGCATCTGTGTAGATATGCTCCCAAACCTGCACGTCATATTTTTCCTGGTTATATTTTTGTTCTGAAGAAAATCTTGATACCTTTAGATGAGGTCCAGGAACAAGGTTTGTCTTTTATAGGATTGTAGTCAATACATCTTGGCCACGCAAAAATAATCTAGGATGTTGTTAGTTATACTGAGTAGCATATAATGTCATCTGCATTATTTACTTTTTTTGATGAACATGTGTGCTCTGTTACTGTTGTTTACAGGACAACATAGCCTTCCATCATTTCTTGGAATGGTGATTTGGCCTGTTTCATGCTATAAAAATGTAAGATATTTAGAAATGTCAGTTATGTACAACCAGTAATGATTTTCTCTTATATAATGTAAAACAGCAGTATTGACACTAAAGTCTGTATTTATTATGGTTGAATTTTTACCATAATTAAAATGTAGCCAGGATAGAAAATTTTGGTAAATACTTTCTTGGTTATGAAGATGTTTTTCTGTCAATGCAGCATTATGCATGAATTTGTCATTAGGAGGCTTTAAACCTTTATATGTATATAATATTTATATATTTTTATATTTTAAATATATATTATATATTTAGATAACAAAAACCCCAGAAACCCCAGGTACAAACCATTTGCAGAATGTCATAGTTATTATAGTATCGCAGGAGAATCCTGTCTGCTGCATAATGTAAATCAACAAGAGCTTCTTATGTAAACTCTGGATCAAGGTACCCTGGACTAAATTTTGGACAAAAGGAAGGAATACACCATAGGGGGTTACTTAAATTAAGATGTCTACAGAAAAACCTCCAAGCTTTCAACGTGTCGATGATAATCTGCCAGGAATTGTAAGTGTATGCAGGGTCTGAAATGGAGAGAGGGAAGGGAAGGGATTAAATGTTACCAATTAGAATCAGTTGCTCAATGGTAAACTGGATTAGTCTAAACTAGAGAGTGTCTAGACTGGAGACTAAAGGAACCATACAAACATCCTCGTTTTCATTATGTTGTATTAGACGCTGTGATTTAGAAAGGAGGAAAAAACCTCACCAATTCTGATGTCAGCCGTAGTCCATTAAAACTAATTCACTTTGTTCCTTCTTCCATCGTAGACATGGAGATGATTGCTAGTCGCTGTTGTTAAAGGCAATAAATACACTGGGCTACATAGACCTCTGGCATGATCTGTTATGGAAATTCTGTGTACGGCTTCATTCAAATGTTTTGTTTTATTGCTATTCCTTTTAATATTGGTCCAAAGTATTCACTGTTTTACTTTCATGTAGGGTCTTGGGACTCAAGCAAAGTTGTGGATGCAAATATCCTGAATGGAGATGGTACTGAGAATTAAGACTTTCGTGTGATTTCGGAGGCATTAGGTCTGCTTGCCGTTTGTTTTTTTTTTTTTCCGTTTTTTTTTTTTTTTTTTTTTTTTTTAAGACATTGCTATATAAAGTTCTAAGGGTGTGTATTATTTGGAAGTTGGATTTCCACATGTTTAAAAAAATGGTTACTGATTTTCATTTTTTAATGAAAATACACCCACCACCACTCCCCTCCCCCCTCCCCCCTTGCAGAGGAAACAAAGTGTTTACTTTTGGAAGGCTGTGAGGTGATATTTATCTTTCCACATACTAAACCTCCAAACCTGAAAACTGAGAAGAGGAGGACATTACATATTTGAAAAACACACCAATGTGCTATATTTTTTTTGCAAAATATAATTATCTGTATTTTCCTCCATACTCAGGGAATATATTCCAAAACAAATTGGAAATTCTGGCTTTCTTAGTATCCTAATTTTTAATCATCTGATTCTTTATTTGTATCTACAGTTTTAAAAGGATGTGGCCTCTTTTCCCCTTTTCTAAATAGATTTCTTTCAAGTATGTTCAGGTTCCTGATTCTCTGTCTAATTAGTATTTTTAATCCTGTGCATTCAGGAAAGGTATTTTCACTGATTGTTATAAAGACATATTAAAAAAATAATACTTTTGTTTTTAAAGATATACGAGTAAGTTTTGGGAAGTCCATAGAACAGCATAAGTTTTGTGTTTCCCTCCTCTGTATCTAGTTATTTCATGTCATTTTGTAATGCATTTCTAAATAGTTTCTAAAACGTTATTCTTCTCGTCACTGGATATATTTAAATGGGCTCTGGACTGACACACATACAAACATGTATTATACATACACAAAAAAAATTCTGTTCCTCTTGTGTGTGAGGAAGATTATGGAAAAATTATACAAATGCTATCCATTGCTAGTACGTGTTCTAATGAGAAACCACCAGCAAATAGTTAGCCATTGTTTGCAGACCGCATCTCAAAGGAAAAGTTAAAAATACAGTAAAATTTACATGACGGAATAACACTGCAAAATGAACTCAAAAGAAAATACTGCTTGCTTGACGAGCTGGCATGCAAGCTGTGGTGTATGGCTTCTATTCATAGAAGTGAAATTAAAGGATGCAGTTAAACACAGTTGTGAAACGTCCAGTCCAACAGCTGCATTTAGTTTGTTTTTCAATTTCTCATTGCCTTTCTTGTTTATTAGCTGTGACTCTGAGGTCAGAATTAAAACAAATATTTTAATGGCAGCATTTATGATGTTGGCAGGGAGCGCTACGGCTTAGTCCTGCGAGTTGGACAAGACTCGCGATGGGTGGTGTGAGGTAGTCCCTTCAGACCTGGAACGGAGTCACGATTGGTGAGACTTTTCAAAGTATCGTGTCTGTAAATCACACAACTGATAAGCATCGTGGAATCTGCTTTTTAGTTCTGCTAGCAAACTGGACATGCTTAAAGGATCTTAGTTTTAGGAGGCCAGAAGGGAGGATCCTTTTATAGATTTTTTAACATGGTAAAAACGAACAGAATCCCTCTCTTCATTATGACAGATCTAAGGTATAAAGGCCTTTATGAACTGTGATAATTAAAACCAACTTGTGTGTAAATTATACACATCTATTCATACTAGAGAAATTGTTATACATGCTTTTAAGAGTAATTTTAGAGTCTATGGGGCCGTAGTTTTATTTTAGTAAATTGTCTTTACTTCACCACATTTAAAAGCAAATTATAGACGTTTTATTTGTGCTAAAGCTGAATATTAGTTGCTAAATACGTTGTTGTCCACACTTGTGCAAGTTCTGTACAGCCATAGATAATACAATAAAAATAGAATCCATAAGGAAGGAAATAAGATCAGTGTTTCAGAAATCAGTTCCAGACAGATTTTTACCTTATATTTACCATTTCTATTAGCTAAATTTCATGATAAACTGTAAGTTTCCCCTCCACCCTCTATGAAAACAGAAAACTTTATAGACACACCAAGCTTAATTAAGTTTTATAATCAGTGAAGCTAAAAGTATCAATTTTTTTAAAACTTTTTCTTTACATGTGCAATGTATGTATTTTTAATATATAGACATTTCTTACTAGTATTTCAAAGAAGGTAAAAAGTAAATTATTTGCATTTTGAAAGTTACATAGCTCAAGGGTTTATTACAGATTACACAGCGATAGAAGTTACAGAATTTCTTGTTCACCTTCCTCCTAATCCTAAGACTTTAAATGATGCTGGGCTGTTAAATGTGACAGGAAACAGTTGGTTCAGCCTTTCAATCTAGACCAGCTGCTCATCTTGCTTTAGCAAATATTATCAACAGGCCTGGAAATAAACAACCCCCTTTTTTTTAATTCTGTCTGTACCTTTATTATTTTTTTTTAAGGCAAAAATATATTGCCTACAGTAACATATTCTGTCTTCAAAATGTGGCTCATGTGGGACAGAATTTTTGAGAAGACCAGCTGAAAAAGGAACTCATTTCTCAGTATTTGGAGTCAGTATTGTAGCTGACCCATGCATTCTGTTTATTTGGTATGGTTTAGTGTCATAAACTTGGGATTTTCTAGGGTTTATAGAAATATGAAGCACAAGGTTGAATATCCTTTTTTAGGTTAACTTGAGTTATTGATTGGCCTAGGTTTGACACAACAAATAAATGCGTGTTTTACCAAAGGCTGCCTTTTCCTAGAGATACTGAAAGAGAAAAGAAAGTTGAATTGTGTATAAAGGCGTAACTAATACATCACAATTTTTGCTTTCCATGTTTGAGATTTTGATTCCAATAAAAACAGTGAAGATACTGATAGAATCCAGTTTTTAGATGGAAATAATGTATTTAGTGTTTGTAAAACTTCTGTTTGCCTAAGAAAGTGCTTTCTTGTTAAGGAGATTTTTGTCACTGGTACCTAGATGTTCTCCAACAGTAAAGTTTTTAGCTAACAAATGTGTGACTAAACTTTGCTGGTTTCTTTTCTTTTCATTTCTAGGAGAGTATTTGATAATCCATTGTAAGTATTCCAATTAAACCCAAAATTTACTGTATGTCAGAATTATTGATCATTGCACAGGTTAATCGTGTTTTTTGGCAAGCTTTTTGTATGATATATGAATGAGAGCTGTGGTTCATAGGTTAAATTTTAGATGGTTGGTGACAGTTTTAATGAATGCTTTAAAGTCGTATTCATTTTATTGTCTCTAACATAATTTCATTCTGTGCAATTCACTAGTTAATGGATAGTCTGTTCATTTGTCTAGTGCATGGGTCAGTAAGTTTCCTTCTCCTTTCCCTGTAGAGGGGAGGAAGGGCCAGATCCTCTCTAGCTCGCAAAGGAAGGTATGTTTTATATCACTTGCTCTCCCTGACATACACATTGTGGGATCACAGTTCTAAAAGCAGTCCCACAAATTAAGGGTGCTGCAGGAATGCACGCAGGCAGCGTATGCTCCTATGTGCTCTACGTGTATGTGCTGCCTTCCCACCCAAGCAACACTAGCTTTTTTTTTTTTAACAATACCATCTTCGTAAGACAGATGGGAAGTTACAGCCTACTTGTATTTTACACTGGTCTATGCCTTGGCATACGCTGCAGAAGGAGAATTTCCTATGAAAATTAGGTAGAAACACCATTTGTTGCCTGTTGCAGTTAATGTGTACATTTCAGCAGCCTAAGTTGTCTCAGTCGGGATTGTGGTGGAGTCAGTGGCGGTGAGGCAAGAAGAGAATGTGCTTTATAAAACTGAGAAATCTCCATGGGTTCTGACTGCCGGATTCATGCAGCAGTTCTGTAAGTGGGTGTTAGGGTGAATAACCTTGGTGTCTGAAGTAAAATCCCCCGCCTCCAGCTGAACTCTGGTAGCATTTTTCCAGTCAGTACGCTGTGTTTTTGCCAGGTTGCTGAGATACTTCTCAGCCCTTATAGAAATTTGAGACGGTTAATTTTTGTTCTTAAAGCTGCCACCATTCTTTACAAACATTTAGAGGGATGCCAGCTATCCACTGTTGGCGACTAATCACACGGCTATAGTTGATTTTATGTGTTCTTCTATGCCATTGAATCGGGATCATCTTACATGAGGAAAGAACAACTTTTGGCTTTTCCTGCGAAACAGAACCAGGCTATCCTTTGCTGAAGATAAACTATATAAATCAGACCTTCACAGGACTAACATCTGTTGGTTTTAACCTTTACACAGAGGGGTACAGTGCAAGCTTCATACTCATTCCTGTAATGCTCTTCGGTCACAAGGTCTTAAGGATGCCTATGTGTGAATAAGTGGAACATGAAAACACCTATATATGTCATTTTCACAATTTATAGATAAAGGGTAGAGAAATGAGCGCTAAATTTTAGATATGTCCACTAATTCTGAGTGTCTCGATATTCAAATGTCGAGTTTGATTTTGGAGGGTGTTAGGATATCCATTTCTGTTCTGTCCATCTTCAGTGTGAACTGCAGTGCTGCTCCTCCTCTGTAGTTCCACTTTCTGTAGAAGCCTCATTACGCAGCCTAACGTAGTGAACAATTCTGGAAGTTAGGCTGAGCTACTGAGGCAAGCAGAACAGGAAATTGTGCTTAGGTCTTAATTCCTCTTTTCACCTGTGAAAATTGGCAGTGCAGAATCTGAACCGGTCACAGCCTCCTGTTCTCTGCACAGGATTTCTAGCGTCCGTCCTGCCAAGGGTTTCAGAGGAGGTGGTCCAGGCGCTGCGGGCACTGTGGTTATAGCAGGCTGCCGTTCAGATGCGTGTGCCTTTTCCTTTCTCTCTTCTATGGTGTGTTTGGCACAGCCTTTGACGTGAATTCCTTCAAAAAGTCCTAGTTGCATAGTAACTGCAGTAGTACAAGCCAGTAATTTATTACAGGACTGCAGGACCTCCCAGTTTCAGATTTTGACTTCTGCTGTTGAGCTGGGACTAGCCGATTTGGACTTGGACTGTAGTGTTAGACGCTGCTGATGAGCAGCAGAGCTGTCATTTCTTTGCTCTTACTCCTTGTTACTGGGACCATACATACAAACTTATCTATTACTTATATTTGGTTTGGGAATCGGGTTAAGAGTAGAAGTTTGCACATCTATTTGAAGTTTGTTTAAATCTTATTCATTACTGTTACTGTAAGGTTTGTGCCTTGTTTCTCAGGCTGGGGAGGGAAGGCTTCATTGCCAAGAATTATATCTGCAAAAAATCCAGTAGGTGGCTGTGGGTAGCCAGGAAAGATGAGAATTATCCTGTATTTGAATTTTTTTTAGAGGTTGTGCTTCAACTGCCAATTTGTTAAGCCAATAACTAGACTCACAGCCTCTGAAAAGGACATTTTGTTACAAAAGCTTAGTGGTGGTCTTGTTTTGGGACAGTGTTTTTCAATAAAAGCTTTTCTCTACGCGTCTTAAATGTAGCCATAGAAGTGTTTGCCAGCCACAGGATTCTGTCGTGGCTTCTTACCGTTCTAGAGGGAGCAATAGAAGCAATATTTTTTCAGTGCAAGCCCTTAAAAACAAACTGAAAATAGGATAATTAAGTAAAACATAACTGTAGCAGTAGCTAAGTACACCTTAAATTTGGCAGTAGCACCAGCTTTTAAATGGGTGGGGTGTGGAAGGTACATTCTGATATACATAAGTAATATGTATTACTTCCATATATTGTGTACATAAGCGTAAATTCATACAGCTACCTTGCAAGTTCAGAACAGGATGTGTTCTTGGATCCAGATAGCTTCGACAGAAGGCAGGAAAGATATAGGATGTAAGACTTGATCCTTACGGAGTTGAAGGGCAAGGTGGTAAGAAAGATTCCAAAGAAATAGGTTTAGAGAGGAAGAAAGGCGTTCTCAGTGAACAAGAAGTGGGAGACTTTTCAAGCCGTGGTAGTTGACTGACTGAATGGTGGCATAATTCCAGCAGCGCGAGGGAGAGGGGGTAGAAGAGAGGTTTGCAAACAGTAGAGAAAACAAAGAACAGAAATCAGAGCTATGGATATGATTTCAGTTTATTAGAAGAGGACAGGTTAAAAAGAAGGGTGTGTTGAAAATGAACTGTAGGAACTTCAAACTTTTAAATTAGGGATTGAAAGCTAATTTTAGGAAAATTGAAGGATTGAGAAGTTATCACTCACTCAAGTCACGCAGTAACTCGGTGCCAGAGAAGAGTGTTACATAGGATCCCTGATTCTTAATCCATTGCTGAAACCACTAAGTGACATGTCAAATTCAGTTCACTTCTATACTTTCATTTTGTTGTTGTTTAACTATGGTAATTTTAATGTCAAAGAGAGAAACTTCTTAACTAAGACAGTCAATTAGTAAATAGCTAAAACATGGTGCTGTTTTATAAGTATGTGGGGTTTTTTCTTCTAAATGTGGTAAATAAATGATCTGCTTTCCAGAAGTGTTACTCCTGCCAGCTTAGCAGCTGAGAGCTGTGAAGTGCAACACATCTAAAATTTTAAATAATTACGCTTCCTTGGCTACAAAAGAGCTTTTCCATCCATTAATAACAAGAAAATTAATGTTGGACCAGCAGTAAAACAGATTAAACTGTATGCCCCTTTGGATGCCTGACTGCACCTTTAACGGACCTGAAATTCCTCTGATTATTTAAATGCTCTATATTGAAATGTGATGGTGGCCTTGAGTTAATAGTTAAAGAGGTTTAAATTGGAATGTCTCTGCAGAAGTTTTTCCCATTGATCAGAGCAAGTGGGCAGAAAAATACCTTATTTGATTGTTGGGAAGCATTGATAGTGCTTCACAGATTAACAGAAATTTTTTTTGGTCTCTTTTTTCTACCTAAGGTGTACAGTCAGTCTTTTATTAAACATGTAGATTAGTTAAGGTTTGGAGATATCTTTTATAGTGGCAAGTGCTTTATAAGCTAATTTATTGCAGTACTGATATGGCTGCAACCAGCATTGCATCTGTGCTTGGACTTTTATAATGACTGCAACTTTCTGCTCCAGTTTGCAAGATTAATCTTGTTCTGGAACATCACCTTCCTGGATGTGTCATCTAGAGTAAAATCAGCTGTAATTATTTAATGACAGAATAATTTGTTGTTTTTTCTCTTTTTATTTTGACTTTTGTTTTTCAACTTGAATTACTGCCTTTGAAGACAAACGTATTAATATTAACGTCATGACATCATGTTTGATGAATTGCAATTACAAAGATTGTGTCTCTATATCACATATGCTGAGCCAGAAGGTGAGAAATAATTTGTGATCTGTAGCTTGCTAGCATTGCTTTATGGTTTGTTTGTGAAGGAAGAGTGTCAGCAGTGGAATTTCTTACCAGCAAAAGTGTAAATAAGAGGACTTTACAGAGAGAAGAAAATCTAGTCTGTTTTAACACGAAGTACGCTTTGAATGAGGACAAACAGATTATCTCCTCATTGTGATTAGCCGGGTTGAAATCAATGAGAATGCCCTTTTCATGAAATCATGTCGATGCTGTTTTCTTCTGTACTTTTTAATTCTGTTTGTGTACATTCTCCTTTTTTTTTTTTCCTTCAGTGCTTCCCCAGAGGAAACTGATTTTCATTTTACAGAAATACTTGCCTAAGTCTAGAGCATTTCCTACCTGAAGGTGGAAGACTTTAAGCTATACTGAAAATTTAGGAAATTCTTGATCATTTAAATTCTCTATCAAATAACTGCTACATTTTGGATAGCTATGGTTTAGATAAGTATTGTTTAAAACCAGTCTTAGGTAGAATCACTCTTTGTTTTCTGTGAGTTTAACCCTGGAAACACACTGAACAGTATCTTGAATCTGAGAGGAAAAGCATATGAAATCCTGCCATCAGTGCTATATAGCATCAAGTCATTTGGGTGGAAGAAATGTATTTAAGAAGGCCAGTATGGAAATTTGCAGTGCATGAATGATCCTATTTTTAAATTTCAGAAATATGTGATTATCAATAGCTTAAATTCATCACTACTTAACTTTTTAGAAAACATCCAGTTTCATATTTTTTCTAATCTAAGCGTTTAACCTATTGTCTCCAAAGAAATTTATCACCAAAGCAGAATTTAGTAGTAGTTAGTAGCAGAAGTTGCTAGTGGGTTTGAATAGAGCCCATTTTCTCTTTTGACGAGCTGATATTTGAGGAGGGGGAGAAGACAGGAAATGTTTCTCTGTCATCAAATTGATGTCTTCATGCAAATAAGGTATTGTACTGCTGGAGAAGTGTGATTAAATCATTGTGCTTCATCACCTACCTTTTGCTGCAGACAGAAGTCATATATAAATAATTGATTTCCATCTATGTACCATTTATAAGCTTTTTTCATTACTACCAAAAAGTCTTGCTTTGATAAAGAAGCCTTGAGGAGGATGGTCTTAGGCCTCCTATCTTTTTCAGTATGTCCTCTTTCTGTAATTTTTCTAACGGTTTCAGTAATTTTTGTAGTCTCCTATTCCTCGCTTCTAAGAGAAAGGAAATATTGGGGTCTTAGTTTCTTTAAGCATTAGAAATTTACAATTACCCTAATCTAACATTATCCATGGTCGCTTTTTACGCTACTGCAGAAAATTTCACAGTTTATTGAAGGATAGTTCTTTAGTCACCTTTTTGTGATCATCTTTTTATAGAAATTTTAGTCATCTGTCGATAGAAACTTTGCATTTTGTTAAAATCTGTCAAAATTGCAGGTAAATAAGGTGAGTCTTAATAGAATGCTGAATTTATTGAATAAGATTGTGGGCACACTTGTAAACGTTGATTTGTTCAGGTATCACTATTGCTGAATATGCTCTGTTTTCATGATAGATTTATAATTAATTCTAAAATATATTAAAATTATTATCAAAGCAGTCATTTAGCACAGCAGGCATTGTTAACTTCTTTTTGGATTAAAGATGCACAACTGTATGAAAAGAGTAAAATTATTTCCCATCTTGAAGTTAGTGGCAAAAGCTCTGTAGACTTCAGGGAGGTCAGGATTTTACCCTGTCTCTGTAACATTTACTTTATTGTCGTTCCAATGAAAAGAGAAAAGCATGATAACATGTTACAGCAGTAAAAATGTTTACTGCAATCTCCGCAACTAACAAACCCCAAAACACTAACGTAACGGTAGTGGCTATGGATTTGTATCCCTTTTGGAGCAGGGTTAAAAGAAAAGGGAGTCTGTTCCCTTTGATCTTTTGTCCTCATATTCTTAGCTGCCCTCAGTGTGCGTCCTTTAGTTATGGGAGGGAGAAGCCCATCCTGATAAAGTTCTAGTATTTATTGGGCCATCAGCTGTAGTCAGTTAGTGTTTGAAACTGGTAAATAGTTTTTTTAGTATATAAAGCATACCGTTGAGCCATCTGTTGGACATGGTAAATGTCTGACAGTTTCCATACATCCACCCCAAGCTCCAAATACTCAGATTAAATGTATAATTGTCCTCAGTGTGTTACAGTGTATAGAGATCTCCAGGGTACAGTCATAGATAATTATTTATTCACAAAATAGTTTTTTGTTTTTCTTCTCTTTCTTTTGATTTGCTGGGTTGTTGGTTGGGTTTTTTTAATATTTTTTAAAAAATATTTTGGATATCTTTATGTACTTGTGTTTATTTTGTGGTGAATTTTGTTGTTAAAATCAGGTTTTCCTTATTTAGCTAAGGTTGTTTTGGTTTTTTTTTTTTAGACCAAATTTTGTAACTGTGGCATATGTGTTACACTTGGAAGTATACATGGGCTCAGTAGCACTAATATTTTGACTAGCATCAGCCTCAGAGAGGAGTTAAGTGAGTATAAATAAAGCTACTGTTCATAGGTCAGGTCATACGTTTCATAAAACCACGGTCCATATAAACTTTGTCACATCTTAACAAGATGCATGCGCGACTGCTTTTGTGAGAGAGCTGCAGTAAAGTAGAAATCTATACAATTAGCACGGAGGAGGTAGGAATGCTGAGAGAAATGCGGATGGACTGAATCAGGAGTGACTCTTAAGTTCAGCGTGGTTCCACTGAGCTCTCTGGTCCTGTAATTTGAAAACCTAAAAAGCATAATATTAGTGTTGCACGGTATCCGTGCTCATATTTAAAAAACAAAATCTGAGAAGTTGTTCATATTTTTTTATCGCAGTTCACGTAAATAGCGTATTTGTGCAATGGCTATACAGGTCTCTATATGGCTTTGCGTGCATGGGAATGTAAGAGTTGCATTCCTAAATTTAAGTATATCCATGAATATACGTTTCCTCCATGCAGATGTGTGCCTGCTTTCCTAACATTTGTGCCCTTGGAGTTTTTAAAACAAATCCAACACAGCTTGAACGTGTTGAGTTCTTCAGTGTGTAATTACAGAATGACATTGTTTTGGAAGGCGGAAAAACCTTCTGTTACTCTGGAAGATGGCATTACTTAAAGCGAAGTTACTCAAGAAACTTAAACCCAAGGTGAAATTGTGTCTACCTCATTTGTATGCATATAATAAACAACTATGCAATTAGATAGGTGTTATAAATAGGATGTGGTGGAGATGCTTAGGCTACTCAGGTTTCCTAGATTTTATAGCAAGTACCCAACCGAGATTTGCTGCTCTCTAATTTTGCCGTTTGGGCTAACCAGCTGACGCCTAGTTGAAAAGAGTTATGTTCCTACAAGGCCACAGAAGCCTTAGTATTCAGACTCTGTCTCCTTCGGATTGCGGAGAACTCTGTGTACCATCAGCAACTTCAATCCCACCCTTTAGGCCAACCCTCATCTATCAAACCCGGGCTGAGAGCGAGCGAGAGGAAGCTCCCAGATAAACATACAGCAGCGCCTAAACTCCTAATCACTCTGGGCTTCCGCTTCCAGGCCCTATAATTAGAAGTCCTTCTTTTGCTTGTATTCCCAGTTGACGCAAATGCTTTTTGTGGCTTGGCACCTCATTTAGGGCGTGGGCTTAGTTTATGGCCAGGCCAGAGTCTGGTTTAGTCTTCTGATACTGCATAAATAGCTCTTAACCCACAGTCTACATCTGTACTAGTTTTTCCTTTTATGCATATATTCCCTGTATTTTTTAACGTCTCTATCCTCAAAGAAGCTTATTGTTTCCCAAACAGAATGCATGAAAAATAGGAAGCTGTAAATTGGGGCAAATGCATCTGTCAGGTAAAACAAAGCTTCGGTAATTTTTTTTCCATCTAGGATACCTGTTCCTTTTAAACTGGATTTTAATCATCTCTGTGGATTTGAAAAGCCACACAGTAAAACAGTCGATTAATTTAACCTAGCTGCGCCCCTCATATTACGGATAAGCAAAATCAGAATTTTTGCAGAGAGAGACATACTAAGTAATATCTGCTTTACACATAAATTTCCACTGGGTTCTGTGTATGCAAGACTTTGAATTGATTTCAGATGTTATCTGTTAAACAGGGATTAATGCCAGTTTGAAAAATAAGCAGGAAATCCTTGAGAATTATTCACTTTTCATCTATGATTATTCATACATAAAGTACATCATAAGAGAAAACATATTTGGACTGAACTTATGACAGCTTTAACCCATATTTCCGTCTAAACAACTTTTTGGGAAAACTGTCACAAGGTCTTTTAGAAAGCTGAGTTGAAGTTTCCTGCACTTGAAAGTGAAAGTGAGGTAACCACCAAGATTTGAGTTCATGTTTCTCTACTGGGATTAGGTATTTCTGCTGGGGTGTTGCAGCGGTGCAGCGGCCTTTTGTTGCAGGGAGATGGAGAGAAACGAAATGGCTGAGCTGTAATAATTGAAAACTGTGATTCTTCAGTGTGAAGTAATGAGAGCTGGAAAATACCACACCAAAACCCAAGTTAAATGTTCTAAAACATCAGTGATTTATTGTTTGAATAACAGTAGTAAGTAAGATATTTCAAAATGCTGTTTTATAAATACACGTTCTTTCACATCTGTGGTATTGTGCTTGGGACCTCTGTGTTGATACAAGTTCTGCAAGTATATATTTGTATTTCAAATGTAAATGTGAGTATGAAAGGTCCTCCTTTAACTTACTGAAAAATAGCCGCTAATGTAAGCGAAGGGCCTGTTTTCCCTCGGCTTTCATCTAATAAAATGCAGTTATTCCAAACAGTGACAGAGAGCAGGATTTTAGATTAGGCATGCATAATTGCCAAATCAGATACCACCCATCTTTCTATTTTTAAGCCAATTCCTTTCCACCCACAAATGTATTATCTTTCACCTCTGTACTCCTTCAAGTTAGCAAAAACAGAAAAAAAAAAAAAACCAAAAAAACACTAAACCCAAAAACCCCCAAGGCAATGCACATTAATATGGAACCAAGAACGCTGCACATCATATGGAACTGATCAGACCTGCAGATAGGCAAGCATATTTCACGGCTTCATTTGTTCAGATACGGTGTATGTCATCAAAAGAACAAACAGGTAGCACCGTATGCTTTATGGATTTGTGCGACATACGTTGTAGTGTATGGTCCCCAAGTGAGCTCTCTAGCAGCGCCCTGCTTGGGTTAAGTAGAGATTACAGATTTGGGAAAAAATCTTCGTGAGGAGAAGGGTGAAATTGTATCATGTCTGCATACTGTGGGGTTTATTGCACTGTCCGCAGACACCTGCGTTTCCAGCCAATATTGGAAACGAGATACTGGTTAGCTAAACAACCGGTAGATTTGATGGACAACACAGTATGGTAATTCCTGTGTTTTCACTGGCTCATGATTATTACGCAGCTTTCTGTCTCCAGCTTCCAGACAGATTTTTGGCTCGTTTAAAGGTTTTTTTTACGATCTTCATTGCACTGTGCCATGTGATGGGATACACATGAAGAATGCTGTGCTCAGATCTCTGGGTGCACTCAGCTCTGTGTATGTATTTATAAAACACTTCTAGCACTTCGGGGGAAGAAAAAAAAAATATAGGTTTGCTGAAGCCGTCTGTTCACTGTTGAGAGAAGCCTTATGTGTTCATCTCTTCCAGCTTCCCCTTCTCCAAAGGTCCTTTCCATCTGGAATAAGAGAGAGCTCAAAAGGACCAAAAGCATACTCAACTTCTATATAAAGCTATCTAATGCGTGAGGAGAGGCAAACATGGGAATATAGAAAATAAATCCTTACTGCGTTGAATTAGATCTCTTGGACTATCCTTGCTCCAGTAATAGTGGCAGCCTAATTCTAGCACACAAACCCCTCTTTGCTTCCAGGTTTCTCCACTGGAAATGCTATATATTACTGAGGACCGCACACTTCACTAGAAGGGAAGTGTATTTTGTGATGTTTCAGAACAGAATTAATGCAAATTGTGTGCATAATCCCACACTAAAGACTTGGCTGACTTGCACTTGAGCAACTTTAGCTGTATTTCCTATCAACACAGTCACTACAAATCAAGGAAATTGCCAGTTAAGCCAACATTAACATCCAGACCAACCTCAACTCACATGCCTTACCGCCCAAACATAATACCCAAATGCACTCACGGATTTCTTAGCTCCATAACAAACTCTCTTTCATTTCTAACACTCGGAATCGGAGTAACAGCCTGTAACAGTAAAAGTATGTCTACTGGAGGGAATCTTGCTGAGGTCAGATTTAAGATTTTGCATTTGTGTGATTTTGAGGAAATGGATGTGTGCAGTGTGGGTGGCCTCGCTCTGTCCAAGCCCTACCATCACCAGTGGTCAAGCTGGGAAGGAGACTTGTAGGCGATTTTTGTCTCTAAATGCAGTTTGGATTTCTCTCCAATTTTTTACCTTACTGCTGGTGGGCCTCATAGTCTTGAAAGTAGTTGTTTACCTTCACAAAATCCTTATTTCTTAAGAGTTACGGTCAAGAGAAACCGAGGCATACGCCTGTTCGTGCTCACACAAAGTCTGCGATGATGCTGTACTATCCTGTTTGGAGCCTTCGGGACTGTGCTGTTCCTCCTGTGAGCCCAGACACGTGCTCGCAAACCTGCTTCGGCCTCGGAGGAGGAGGAGGCACTGCGGGGTGACGTTGGGCCCGGAAGGTCAAGGCTTTGGCAGCTGAAATTTTTCTATTTGAGCTGAAGGGAAGGGGGATTCCAGGATTGCCAAGGAGGGAAGACACTCAGGATAGCCACCTAGTGATGTTGTAATGGTGGTTCAGTAGAAGAGTTAATTAATCTTTACTAAGAGAATGTTTCTCTGCTGCTCAGTACACAAGAGGGTTTTTTTTTTCCCAGTTTAATTCTAAAAGTTTGAGTGGTATATATTCTGGGACTTCAATGCTAATGTGTGAGAGCTTTCAAACTCGAACTGCTTATATTTGTTCAGCAGCAGTGAGCATAAGAGGGAAAGATGAATCATGGAGCCATGTGTAAATAAACTGAGAAAGTGAACAGTCTTTTATGACAGAAATGCGGTAATCAGTTGTCCTTTGAATAGGTGTCATGTAAAATGGGGACACCTAAGGCCCCTTCCTGAAGGACAAAAGATTTCAATTATGATTTCTGTGGAGAATCAACACAACAGAGCTACGTGGAAATTCCTGGTTTTCCTTAATATAGATGGGTACCTTGAAAATTGTTTAGAAGGCACTTCAGTGTAGCTATTAAACTGCTAAAGTAAGTTTGTACTTGACATTAATTAAATGTCAGAGGATTACTTCGGGTGATAACTTCTTAAATTTCATTAATAAGCATGGCAATATGGACATTTTTATACAGAAAAATAAATCTGAAGTTTGTTTACTGTAGTCCTACGTTCTGCCATGATGCCGTACTTCTCTTCTAGGTACAAAAATACTTTTTTTTTTTTTTGGTATAAAAACTTAAATTTGTATGGCAAATTGACTTCAAATATGTTTGTAAATGTTTAAAAACTGGGTTATGGACTGACACATAGTGGGAGAAAAAAGTAAATAGCATATATAAGTTACTGTGATTCTGCTGATCTTCTAATTTAATCATTTCAGTACATCCATCAGTGACCTGTTTTCAATGAAGTTAGTACCTAATTTAATATTTCACTTGAAAGCTCTCAACTCTGATTTGCTGCCTTTCAAGCAATAAATCAGGCAGTTTCTTCCGTATAGATTTATAAGAAAGATGCTTCTTCAGGATTGTTTTTGGTATGGGTTGTTTTGGCTGGGTTTTGATAATGTCTCTTCTTCCAAAAAATATTATTGTGGAAACATCAATCTTTTTTATGCTGGCTCTTTCCCAGTGAAGAGCATTTTGGGGTTTCACTCTAACATTCATCAGTGCTTCATATTGGTCACACGAGTTCTCAACTTTAGTTAGAATGTTCCCAGATTTTTTGGTTGGCTTTTATAGATTTGTATTGTAATACTTAAGTAGTAATACTGTTAATACGATTTCAGTTGAAGTTCTGATTCATTTTTATGAAATGAATCCCTTTCAATTCAGTAATTTTCTGCAACTGTTTTCTTTTGTTTCCAGAGAACAAAATGTAAACCACACTAGCTTTTTTAGATAGACGTTCTTAAGCCTCTTCTTTTGCAGTGATTAATCTCTTGTGCTTTTGTGTTTCTTTTTTCTTTTTCTTTTTTTTACCCAGGGATGTTGCTGGTTACTACTGACACATTAGGCCATGATTTCCATGTTTTTCAAATACTGACACATCCTTGGTCATCATCACAAAGTGCCGTCCATCATTTGTATACACTTCACAGGGGAGAGACTGAAGCCAAAGTAAGTTAAACTATTTGCTGAAGAATAATCCCCAGACACCTTATACATTTTGTGTATGTTGGCACTTTAATGTTTGTTTCAGCACACAAAGAGCCTTTCTTATGTTATAGCCACAGAAAGGATAAGAGCACAGCGTTTAACCTGGACAATAATAAATTCTTGCCCTTTACAATGAGGTGCTGTCAGATTTATTCAGATATGACACTACCTCCAAAGAGCCCAGATTATTAGCTGTGTTTGTACTTAACCTTTTCTCATGTAACATGTTAAACATTTGTCTTGTGCCCGTGAAGCAACTGTCAGGGTTTGCCTGACTTTGGTGGTAAAAGCCAAAGCCAGACAATTAAAGAGTTGAAAGGAAGAGTTAATCAGAAGACTGCAATTACTTTCTGTCTACACTTTAGCAAAGTGGGGGAACCTGTTGGAGACTATAGTGATGTATATTTAACTTCCCAGTTTAAAAATCCCGCTCTTGGAGATGGAAGACTAAATTAGGCTATTAGCATAGGGTGAAAAAGTCTGAAATTATAATATAAAAAATGCTCAGTAAACTGATTTACTGCTAAAGTGGAAAAAAGTGAGAGAGCATTTTTGCTAGCATCACTGTTAGAATCAGTGCAGCTTGAATCCTTCACTGCGATGCTTTTAGGCATGACGAGAGCCTCACCTTTGTAGCATTGAGTAACTGTTGAAGAACCTGTTTTAAATACATAAATAAAAATGTCACCACAGGGTAAGAAATGAGTATTGCACTTGCTGATGCAATTACACAGTGAAAGCACAGACTTGTGACAGTCTGGCAGATGTAAACTAGTGTGACAGGGAGTAGCCTCAGGCACTGTGATTATGACCCTGACACTGGAAGCTTGAATTATTGTGGTACCATGATTACAGCTCCTTCAAACAATTTTTTTTCCATTTGAGTTGTGCAGTTTCCCTCAAGTTTTTTGCCTTACCTTTGTAACAAGTAGAATCTGAAAGCTTTATTTAATGTAGTAGTGGTTGACAATGTTTTAGTCCGTGTGAATTTAAATTACTGGTAGTTTAAATATTCTAAAGCCTTGCTGCTACTGTACTGGAAAAGTGTAACTACTGTTATAGGCAATAGTTTACTATAGGAAAGAATAACCAATCTGGAAAGTGAGAGAAAATTAGGAAAAACTGTCCATATGGGATAATATATATAGTACTTACAAGTGATTTTTGTAAATAATATAAAGGGCATTGAGATCTGTGTGTATACATACACATCTATTTGAGCATGTACTATAATGTGTTTAATGTTTTAGAGTTATTTTTGTCCTACTTTCATGCAAAAAAAATGGGAAATATCCTATAACAAATATTGAAGACCAAAGGACAGGACTCCAGTCACTAGGAGCAAAGATGTTCTGCTGGTTTTTACAGCTGATAAATTTGTTTTTAAGGCATACATCGGAAACCAAACATAACATGTTTTAGAGAATAAACCTTTATTGAGACACACTTTTGGGGATATAGTATTAGCTTCTCTGTGAAAGCATTGCATTAAAATTCTCAGAAACAACACAGTAAAGTTTTTTCCTAGTTTGCCACAGTTTTCATTTGGGATGTGAACAGTATAGCTTTTGGAATAGTATAAAATAGAGAAAATTCTAACCAGTCTGAGGCGTATTGGTGGATTTCACAACTCCCTTGATAATTAAACTATCCAGCAGCAATATCACATTGGTACCTGTGATTCTCTATACACCTCTGTCATTTAAAATATTTACATAATATGGTGGATGGTTTTACTTTTTCTTTTGGAATAACAGTACTTGTAGTTGTTCAGTGAGAAGATTGGTATGTGGTGTTATTTTTTTGTTCCATAGATTTCAGGTATGAGTAGCATTAGACAAGAATTTTGGAGACTGTTCCATTTAAAATTCTCAGTGCAGATATTCTGAGACACACACTGGAAGCCTCTGTACCTCCTTTCTTGGTTAGAATAGTATTTATACATTTGCAGCCAGACTTTTCTCTTTCCCTCCTGCCCCGATTTAAAGCTGTGAATCAAGGCCAATGGTCTTAAAGGTCACCTTCTGTACTGGAGCTATAAAAAGTTCTAATTTGTGTTGATGGACATGAGTGATTATCAGTGTCAAAATTTGTTTAGCTAGTACCCATTATAAATTGTTTAAACATCACCATTATGCCCTTTTTATATGTGGTATTTTAACGTCCATACTGAAATCAGCTCCTTTCGTATGTGAGATTCTGGCCAATAGTGTGCGTCACCATATATTTTGCATATATGTGGGGATCCCTCTCTCACAGTCTGCTACATGCTTTTTCTTTTCTTGCTTTTTGATCAATAAACGTCTTTCTTGCAAATACTTACTACTGATATTATAGGACCATTTAGTTAATGGACAAAGAACTGGGATATTGGTAACATTAATAAAAGTTTCATGTACTTGTCTGAATGTGTCTAAGCTGCTGGACACACAGAAGTTCCCTGTATGGGATCACTGCTTCTGCACAAATTGACTGTACATGGAGTACACTCTAAGACCAATTTTTCCAAGAATTGTTGGATCCGCATTGTATGCTTTGTATAATACATGGCATACCAATTTTGCTCTGGGAGCAGAAATTTGGGAACCGTATATATTGGTGTTCCAAATATTGACATGTATATTTGGTGTTACAGATTGTTGCAATTCTAATTTCACCCAATTTAGAATATCAGCCCTGGAGGGCAGACCAATAGCTTCGTATTCCTCATCTGTCTCCTAAGAGAAGGTGACAGTAAGTCCCCTCTGACATTCATACACAGAAGCATCTTAAGTGGATTAAGTTGCATGCTTAATGTATATTAAAGAAAAAGAAGCAAGTGTTGTGATTTAATAATGTTTTCTGATCGATTTACTGCAATCAAGCAGTGTCTCTAAGTCACCCACATGTCCTTCTATTGAGTCAGATATATTAGCTGTATGGTTACTTTGACTTAGTAAAACTAAAGAATATATGCTCCATCATGCATTAATTTTTCTAAATTCCAGACAAATTCTGGTTTGGTTTGGGGTTGAGAAATTTCAGTCTGAAAGACCATGCCTACCTTTTCCTGACCGTTTTTTGAAATACACAGACTGGTTGGAAGGAGATCTAAAAGGGGTTTTGTCTCGTTTCATGGATGTCAGTATCTTGTCCTTAGCCAAAGCAGAATTTGTGCTAAGCATTTGCAATGACTTGGCCGCTCCACCCAGACAGTGTCACTGAAATCATACCATTAATGAATAGGATAAAATATAGACTTTCCACTTTGATGTTTAGGAAAAAAAAAAAAAAAGAAAATGGATTTTAATACAGAATGTTGTTTGCATTAACGGTCTATCCCAATAGCTACGCTTATGCTGTTTGTAATTTTCTGCTCGATGGAGGAGAAGGGGATGACGCTGTTACAAGTTCCTCCACAGGAGAAGCCTTCCCTGTACTGCAATGTTGCTCACAGCAGATTGTGCTGGTATTCAGTATATGTTCAATACATGACCATATGCACTTTCTGAGCAACTGACGGTCATTTTTCCCTAGAGCGGTGTCCAAAGGCACCTGCTAGCCATCTTCCAGGTTTTTTTGTTAGTGGTCTTCTTTTTAGGGCTTGTCTGCTCTGCCAGTCTGCTTCGTGTTGGCTTCATGATGCTGAGGGAGATTTAGGTACTGTGCTTGGTTAAGGTAGGGTTTTTGAGCTTGTGTTCCCCTGGACACAGTAAAGGGTAAGTAAGAGTATTCTCCCTGACTGTTCACAGCCAGTCTTCATAACATGGTTTTCCTTTTCTCTTTCTGCATGCTTTGAACAATGAAACAGAGTGTAATTGAGTTTTAAAGTGTTGTTACTGCAAATCTATGTTGTATTTGCTGACTTTGAGCAGCAAATACAGGAAGAAGGCTTATCTGCTGAATAAAACATTGAGCCAGGACTGTAAAGATCACTCGGTTCCTAACAAAGCCAGTGACTTTTTTGTGTGACCTGGATGAAGATGGCGTAAGATGGAAAGTGGACCTCTGTCTCATAAGGGAATTGCGAGGACAATGGCCATGAAAGAATGTGAAGTGCTCAGATACATTATTGGTTCAAGTGATGTGTGTCCCAAGGTCACAACATTCAAAGTTATTTTTCTGCAAATGCAGACAGAAGCCACTGTTTCAGTTACATTGGATTAATATCTTTTAGTCTTTAAGTGCCACTTATGCTTTAGAATTATTTTTCTTTTTGACTTTAGAGAACAAAAAACAGCATGTTTGATGCGCTGTGTTACATCACGAAAGTTCATTGCAAGCGCTGGTTGTATTTAACCTTACCAGAGAGGGAACCGAAGCTCTCGGAGAACCCGTGCTTGCACAATTCAGCTGTAAAGGGAAAAAATGTGCATGTGTATGTGGTGCACATTTTGGTTAAGGATACATTTTCTTGTCCTACAGCTCTTGCATTGATAAGTCAACACTTCACTCATGTTTTTATCCAAGAGCATTTTGGAAGGTTTTTAGTAAAGGTATAGCATGTTCTGAACTGAGGAAGCTCATTTACTTGCAGATGAAAGTTAGACTGTCACCTGATGATCCTTTCTCTTTGATCTGAAATTGTAAACAGAAAAAAAAATCCCTGAAAACAGTATTATCTCAACCTAGAACAAATAAACGTAATGATAGCATCAGTGGGCTGGTGGCCAGGGTCCTCTGTAATCTTTTACACTGTCAGGCTTTTGTTATTCTGACTCGCAAACTGCTGTTACAACTGACTTCAGTCAGCATAGGTAAACAGAGGGAATGATAAAAACATTCCAGCATGGGCTGCCACAGAACATGTGCGATTTTATGCTTTTCTGGGGAATGCATGAATGTTTTTGTGACGTGATTGCATAGAGACTGTTCAAGGTTGTGTCACGTACCGTGTCCAGGTAGTGAAACATTGGTATAGTTTACAAACATTTGATGTAAACCTCTGTGGTTAATAGAAATTTCTTCCTACCTTTTGACATACTTATGTAGTTGCAGTTATTGAAATAGTTTGTGGAAGAGAGACTTTCTTATTTCTAGGAAAGAATCTTGGACAGTCTTGAAATAATAAAGATTGATTTAGGGAAGTTGATCAGTCTTTGATGAAAGCAGACAATAAGAAACTGCTGCAATTGGAAGTAGCTTAACTATCTTGAGGAGACAGAGCTCTAAGCAGAGTGGCATTTGCAATTTCAGTTATTAATAGAGAGCAGCTATTCTGGCTGAAGGGACTTTACATGAATGTCTCCTGTGCCCAGATTCTGCCATTGTTTTTATACGAAACTGAAATCAGTTTTGACGACTTGGGGAGACAGAGTTGAGTCTGTGTGGGTCTGATAAATCATATTGTGTAGTCTGTGATTTTATTATTTTTTCATTTGTGTTTGTTGCTACATCATTTCCTTAATTTTCTCAACCAAGAAAATTCAAGTACAGACCAGTATTCTAATTTATTTTGACCCTTGCCTCAATACTGCTGCTCTTTCTCATTGTTTAATGATATGGGTTTTTTTATTTCTGCCATCTCCCTGCACAGCATAATTAAATACTTAAGTTATGTCCTTCAAATAGTGGTGCGTGTTTTCTCTGTGACATTGCATAATGCACATGAAACTGGGTTAAGTTCCTATTGCAGTAATGCTAGTCATGCTTTATTGTTGTTTCACTTCACTGTTGAAGTTTAATTTAATGCCATGAAATGCACAAGAATATACATATTGTACCTGGTGTAACTTACCACAACTGAAAAAGGGGCACTAGGGGAAAAGAAAGAGCACTAGGAAGATCAAAATGTGTTTTAATATTTGTTTCTTGTAATTACTATGAAAATACGTGGTTCAGTGTCGTGAGCTTTGTTTTCCAACTATTGCATTATGCGCATGCATCAGGAGTGGATTTGCATAGGGAGGTACTGTGATAGCCCAGCGTAGCTCCTTCTGCTGTGGAAGTGATAGTCGATAGTCTACATTTAAGCATTGTGCAGCAAGCTAGTACAATATTAACTTCTAGAAGCCCTGAAATATGGAGGCTGGGTGTGGGCTGTCAGTCATTCACAGGAGCAGTGGTAAACAAGGTCACTGCCTGTCCCATGGGATTGCTTGTGTAATCAGCCATTCCTCTGACTATCCCACTTTAATCAACTGCTTTTAAAATAAGTTTTCTACGTGCTGCTCTTACTTCTGCTTTGTTTTCTTTCAGTTATGGCTTGAATTATTTTTTTAATTTATTTTGTGAATATATTCTAATTAATGTTGTGTTTAAATTTGGAGAAGCTGTGGGAAAAAGGAAAAAATGATAGCAAAAACTTATGTAGATTTACATTATATAAAATAGGTAAACCTATGTCAGCTTTGAAGCCTTAAGTTCAGATAATTCCACCCAGATTTTCAGAATATCAGAAATAATTTTTTGATCTGGACAATCTTGAAAGCTGATCTTCAGTAGAGCTGTTGACACATGACATGTCCTTGTAGGAGTCTGTATGTTAAATTACCCTACTGTTTCACTCAGGTCAGACTCTGAACATGGCAGGTAAATTTCATTCAGTTTTCTGGAGGTTTTTACATCATAGCGTTTGAAACACAGGGAAATAGGATAGTGGAAGTTAAAAGGAAGCATAGGGGAAGCGTAATTGAAGGCAAATGGGAGAAGACAGCGTAAGATTGACAAGAAGTTACGGAGTTTAGATGGGAGTACTTCGATGGAAAGGGTTGCAGGAAAGAAATGGGGAAGGTGAGAGAAATGACAAAGCTAAAGGAAGCTACATGGTGGAGGACTCATTGTGTAGTACAAGTATATTAAAAGATTTCTTTCCTTGCACCTGTTAGGAAAAACATTCTCAAGACTGTTATTTGCTTTCCATAGAGGTACTGGATGATTTCTTTCCAAGTCATGCTGAAGCGTACCAGAATATCTGAAACACTGTTTAATTGTCTCTGCTATATTGTCCATGATTCTGAAAATAGTATTGATAATTTTGTGAGGGTACAGAATTCTTTTTTCAACAAAGTTATCCTATTAATATGGAGAAGAGTCAGCAGTAGATGGTAATATAAGAGGTGCAGCATGTCTGGGCAGCCAGAACCCCTTTTGGGTTTGACAGATGCTGATTAGGATTCGTGGAGCAAGCTGAAGAGTTTATAAAATACGGACAAAATTTCTGCAGACCTCCTGTAAAACAAGAGTCACAGAATACCTGGTTTAGACCTGGGCAAATTAGAGGATGCGCACTGTTTTATCCTTATAACGTTCTGTGGTTGTCTTAAGTGTGTTCCTTTGGGCCAGAAAAGGCTTTGGTGTTTCTCATGAGGACCTTGGAGTAATTCCCTTTACTGGCCCAGACAGAAGAGGATAGATAAAATTTTGAAATACAAACTTGAGTGTTAAATCTTATATTGACCTTGAGCTATAGAATAAACTTTGCATCGTGAGAGATCTAGTATACTTTGTACTTTATTAACATATATCTGTAAACACTATGGGGTCTTGATTGATCTTTGGTATCTAAACATTACATCATAATTAACAACAAATCCAGAAATATATTATAAATACATGAAATAATAGTACATTAACCTAAAGGACAGCAATAAATTGCAACGCTTAGCATAAACTTGAAAACCACTAATGGGCCACTGTGCAGTTTGTTTATACTATAAGAAGTCAAGAACTCTGTGTAATGTACAGTAACAGCGTGGTGGAGAAGAGCAAGTCTGATGTGATAATTTTTTTATTTTTTTTTTTTCATGGACACACACAGCTGATTTTTTAAGTCCTTTCTGATACTGCTGTGAATGAGCATTCTCCTTTCAGCCTGGTCCAGTGCTTTCTTCCAGGTCTACTGGAAAGTTATGGACTCCTTTGCATTGCACAGATGGATTTGTGCTGTTTTGATATGAACGTATTTAATTCATGCCCTTGTATGACATTGGAAATATTCTCTGAATTATCTCCTAGATCTGTCTGAGGTACTGCGACTCATTGTTTGTCTGTGAAGGACCAATGAGGCCATTTTTGAAATTGGTAGGAGATAGGTGGAATTACTGCATGTGTAACGGTAGCTTCCAAAATACTTTTTGTTGCTGCTGAGTAGGGTTTCTTAGCTGTATTCCTATAAATCTTATTTCATTTCACACTCATCTGTCAACACTCTTTTTTTTTCTTGTTATTACTAAGTCATAAAAACCTGTTTGTTCTCTGCCTCTGTGGTTTCAGCCATATTTTAAGCAGTCATGACCATGATACCCACTCTCCAACTGCAGGGATTGTTTGTGATCGTAATTTTAAAGAGAACATTTTGGATTACGTTGTTCCAAACTTTCTTCCTGAAGGTCAGGAGTACTTCTTTCTGTGTAATGTTTACATTGAGAAAAAACATCCTGTAATGATTGTTTTGCAGTTTCTTGGCTTTGTGTTGTCATATGCCAGGGCTGTTGTATGTGTTTTTAAAACAACATAATCTTAAGGATGCGTACTGAAAACTGAGTATTAATATAGAAACATATACATTTCCGTTACGCAGTACAGTGAGATACAATTTTTTTTTTCTCTATCATCTCACAGAAATGTCCTCTAAAAATGCTCTGCCAAATAAAATGAGAGGGTACGTGGGAGGTGTGAGTGGAAGCAGTGATTTAAAGAGTTTGGCTGTGAAATCAGTTGAAGTGCAGGAGGGAAGAGATTGAAGAGGCGCAAGCGGTCTTAGTCTGTCCTGTAAATATGGCTCAAAAGTGTCAGTTCACAGGGAGGCTCGTGAAGTCCCTTCCAGATAGCTGTGGTTTCAGGGGAGAACACTCTTCTGCAAGGAGCATGAAACTACAGAGCAAGACAGAAAAAACTTGGGCTGGAGGTATAGAGTGAGTGAGCAGAGTGGCAAAGAGGAAGGAAGAAAAAAGCTGTTTTCTTGAGGCTGGGGCAGATAGACAGTTTTAGAGATCAGGAGGGGAATTTAAAGCTGGATCTAAAATGAATACCAAATATTTGGAAAACAGTGATGTTTTCGGAGGGGTCACATCTAATGACAAACATGGCCCTTCTTCACGTTATTGAAAATTAGAAAACAGGGCCTTTGATAGGATCAGAAATATATTCCAACAGTCTTAATGGTTTTACTATATTGGTGATCCTTCTGTTGTTACTGAGAATGGCAATTTGTATACAGTTCTTACCTTTAATTTTGACTGGTAGAAATTGCCTCTTTAAACAGCAAGTATTTAAATACTCTTGGTGCCACAGTTTTTCTCTTGACTCCATGGCTGTTGGGTTTCTTTTTTTGGCTCTTGTTAATCCCTGTGGGGTCTCTAATCCTTTTTGAGCAATCTATTAAGGTGAAACACTTTGTAGGCTAACTAGGAGCTCTAAGTGCTGGGACTTTATGTCAGTAATACCAGAATCGCTGAAAGTGCAAAACCTGACGGATTTTGGGGAGATTGTTTAGCTGTATCATTAGCAGATCATTTGGGTATGTCACCATAATTGAAAAGAGCAGGTGTGTAGCACTGTTTTTTAGTTTATCTATGTAATGTTGATGAAGCATTTTGTGTCGTGACAGTCTGTCAGCCAAATATCTTGTCACAAGTCACAAGACTTAAATCCTTTTTTTATCTCAAAGGCTTCAGGGCTCAGTTGGAAACTTGCACTTTGATGAATACTTGCTGCTTTTGTCTGGAATAGCTGGAGTGCATTTCTGGAATATTTGTCAAGATTTTATCAGTGTTTACTCCAATTTGAGTACCTAGTGTATTGTAAAACTGGCTTCAGTGAAATCTTAAAGAATTTTATTTAGTTTATGCCGTTTAATAATATAATGAAAACTAATCCTTCGTCTACATGTTTGTTTGCTGTGTTAAATCCCACTTGCATACGTGGTTCTTTTTAGTCAGCTTTTACCTTTAAAAACATTTTTGGAAGAATTGTTTTAGGGTTTTTTTTCTATGATAAATCATTTTAACCTAGACTACTTGTTTTCTTGAGTTGTCTGCCAGTACAGGGTTGGAAACAAACTTTAATCTCTCTTTTAAAGCATTCCTTCAGGAACAAGAATTTGCTTTCCATCAAAGCGTTGTGTAAAGCACACTTAAAAGAGAATTAAATCCTTCTGGACTTCGTATCTGAGATCTATGCAAGGAGTAACTACAGTAGAAAATATTTAACTATTTTTATATTTGCTTCGAGACTGACCCTTTTAAGCTAAAATAAGACTTATGTTTCTCAAGTGGTGATTAAGTACCCATATGCGTAAGAAGAAATCTAACTGGGGTCTTCCCTGGGACTTTAATAGCTGATTAATAAAGATTGTTTTGTGTAAAATGGAATGGGTTTATACAGAGAAATGGCCAAAGTTGTTCAGTTTCTTCTTGACAAAATTTTAAATCCCAAAAAGAGCATAGCTCCGGGGATACCTGGATGAATGGTGGTTCTACTGGGGGATACACTGGTAGTAGCAGGATTAGAGACCATGATAGAGAGCTTTTGAAAATACTGGCCACTGATTTTTGGTTTGTTAAGTTATGTAGGACGTGGTATTTCTGTTGACTCAAAATACAGTTTTGAGTGCCAGTATTTGTCAAAATCAGGCCCAGTGGTGAGATCTCTCTTCTTCTCATCCCTCCCTTTTCCCCTTTTTGGGTAATCTCTAAAAATTAAAGTAAACAAGCAAATAACAAAACATGTAATTGAAATGGTTTCCCAACTCTTTTTAGAACTAAATTCTATTTGAAAATTACACCAAGCTCTTGTGGCTTTCTGTAGTACTTTGCAGCATGGGTTGTTTTCATAAGTTCATGCCTGATGAAAAGAAAAATCTCAGAATATTTTGAAAAGCACACAAAATTTGGAACTGGGTATTATACTGCAGCTTATAATGTATACTGAATATGTACTGAATACTAAGTTCATTGGTATATATGCAAAAATTCAAGTTATTGCCTAAAAATTGGGGATTTTATTTACATTTCCAATTAAGATTTGTGTTTGTTTAGAACATGATGGTCTATTTCCTTTGTTAGATGTGTGCACATTGGTGACTATGTTCCCATTTCACTCCTCTGTTTTCTAGGTACAGGATATCTCCTTCAGCCATGACTGTCGTTGGGTTGTGGTCAGCACACTTCGTGGCACTTCCCATGTTTTTCCTATCAATCCTTATGGTGGCCAGCCCTGTGTCCGAACACACATGTCACCCCGGGTGGTAAATCGCATGAGCAGGTTCCAAAAGAGCGCGGGGTTGGAAGAGATCGAGCAAGAGCTGACATCTAAACAAGGAGGACGCTGTAGCCCTGTTCCAGGCCTGTCAAGCAGCCCGTCTGGCTCACCGCTCCATGGTAAATCCCTTTTTTTTTTTTCTTTTTTTCCTCCCCCTTACACTGTCAAGAAACCTTTCCCCTTGAGTCATTGATGCCCATGTCCTCTAAGATGTTTCAGTACCTGCTGTGTAGCTGCCTGACTCAAAAAGATTTGGTTCCTAAATACATTTGGAGATGCTGGCCTAGAGATCATAGAATGATATAGAATGGTTTGGGTTGGAAGGGACATAAAGATCATCTAGATCCAAGTCTTCTGCCACGGGCAGGGACACCTTCCCCTAGAGCAGGTTGCTCAAAGCCCCATCCAACCTGACCTTGAACACTTCCAGGGATGGGGCATCCACAACGTCTCTGGGCAACCTGTTCCAGTGCCTCACCACCCTCAAAGTGAAGAACTTCTTCCTCACATCTAATCTAAATCTACCCTCTGTCAGTTTAAAGCCATTACCCCTTGTCCTATCACTGTGTGCCCTTGTAAAAAGTCCCTCTCCAGCTTCATAGTTTCGGTAGTATTTGCTAACAGCCTGAAAAACAGAAATGCTGGTTTTACTGGAGATTGAAAGAATTGATTTGCTGCGTTCTATTTGCCCATGTAGTTTGTGCCACTAAAAAATGAGTATCCTAAAATAAGGTGCTGCAGGTATTCTGCAAAAATATGTAACGTATGCAGATGTTATAGGGATGAGCCCAGGTATAAATACTTCAGAAAGAAAGTTCTAGTTTTGCAACTTCCTTAAGTAAACCATGCTATCACAGATGTGTTAATAATTTCCACTCCAAACTGAAAGTTTGGGGGTCTTTAGGTTTCAAGTTTTGTTTCCGTCTAGCACATGATCAGTAATCTGGTCTATATTCAAACACAGTTACCTAAAATTCTCATTGCTTATTGGCCTCGATGATCAGGAAGCATATCTGGATATCCACAATAAATACTATTTGGGGAGAAATGTGGAAACTAGGCAATGTGAAGTTGATGGTATAGATTTTTGTCCACTTTTGTGTGCGCGCGCGTGTGTGTGTGAGAGCAATGTGACAAATAATGTACAAAGGAAAAAAACCACCTGTAAGAATTGATCTGTACATCCTACCCCTGTGGTGGACATGCTTTGGAGAAACTAAAAGGACATGAAGGGGAGCCTCTAAAAAGAGGTTCCAAAATCATCACTGACCCAGCTCCTTCAGTTTCGTGTTTGCCGTTCTTTTTGCCCTTCTCTTTCATGAGGTCTGTATTAGAAGCTGCTTTGTTTGGATTCAGAATTTGCTGCATCCTTATCCCTCCTTCCTGTTAAGAGTAAGTCACAGCTTCCATTGAAGTGAAAGTTTAAATAGCAGTTTGGTACAGGTAGCCACCCTTTTCCAGTCTAAGAGTATAAAAAATGGCAAGGAACAGTCCCACTTTCCTAATTACGAGTAGGATTAGAAGTGCTTGTCAAAGTCCAACTATGTGCTGTCATAGAGAGAACCTTTGTGGGATTTCTGAATCGAACATTTTTATGACTTGTTGATTATTAAGGGAACCAGAGTTGTCTCAGAAGAAGCCTCTGTATTTTCTCCTTTCTTTGGGCTTTTCTAAACAAAGTTTTCTGCATAGCTGTTCTGGAGCCGTGCTCTTCTGCCCGGAGCCACTGGAAGGCACCCAAAACGTGTCCTTGGAGACATTTCTGTATCTACCATTTTACTTTCTCACTTATTGTTGTACAGCAGCTCAGCATGTCAGGCTTGAAATAGGCTGGAGAGCGCTGTAGGGGTTTACGATGGCACATCCAATCCCTTTTAACTGTTGACATCACATAGAGGAGAGGAAGGAACTATCAATTTGTGTAGCTTTCATCTAACCAATTCTGTTTTCTGTCAAGAGAAATTGCAGTAAGTTGTTGCCTTTACAGTACTCTTAGGTACATTTAAAGTTTTGAATAGATTTGATACTTTTACAAATCAGATTTTTTTGGAAGAGCTTTGTGCAGTCATAATTGCTTGACAGTTAGCTCAATTTAAACAATTAGCTCCATTTGAAGGCTGCACATGGGCACTGAGAATTAATGCGGGAAGGTAACTTCGGTTTCCGGAGAACTAAATGCAGTTTGTGCTCATCACTTTCTTACGGTGTAGAAGGACTTGAAATTGGACACATGCTAAGACTGTATGTTGGTAACTTGCAAACCTTCGTATGAAATTTTTCCATGAGAAATTTGTGAGGATTGTATGGAGGAGTTAGCAGAGTTGTCTGAAAAAAATCTTAGGAAAAAGAGATAAAATAGTTTGGGTTTAAATAATCCATTTGGTAAAATACTGTAATGTTTTTAGTAATATTATTGCTGCTTTTTCATTTCGGTAATCTTTCCTTTTACCTGGCTGAAGGCAGGCAGGATATTGAATCATACTATATGCCTTTTATAAAAAGCCATTTATCATCAACTTGGAAAAAAACCCCTGAAGTTCACAGTGACTTTCAGCAGAGGGATTTTGTGTGCGTGTGTGGCAGCTGGATTAGCCAGAGACCGGTGATTGTTTTAATTTGTGAGCTAGGATGTGTTTACTCAGATTGTAGCAGCTCCTTATCATATGAGAATGTTAAATTATTGTTGTTTGGAGGAGTTAGGGCAGTCTGGTGACAGAAGTGTAGACTAGTACTCAGAACAGAAAAGAGCAGTTCTGGGTTTAGTTCTTTGCTTTAATTTTAGCTCACCCTGTGACCCTTGGTAAATTTTATTCAGCTGATTTTGTCTATCAGCTTTCTACTGTGTAAGAATAACAATCTTTGTGTTCCCCGTGTGTGGAATTACTTGAATTTTGTAGTTTTCTTCAAGAAGAATAACTGTTACTTTCCTCAATCACCCCTCTAAAGGCAGCCGATTATATTGGAAATAAAACCAAAGACCATGTCCTGGAGAGCACCATTACACTGGGACAAATTGTTGATAAAGTGACAGTTCAGAGAAGATTGTGATAAACTGGTTTTATCTCTGGAGGATTTCTTTTGTGTGGAGTCGTGTCATCGTGATTTTCCTCGTAGGTCCTTTGCAATCTAGAAAAGTTTCAGTAAACCTTAAATTGGAAAAACTGCTGTTAATCCTTCTGCTAATATTTCTTTCGTATTACAAGAGCACTGCTACAACCTTAGGCCAAAAGACCAGACTTCTGTGAGCGAAGTGCTTGCTTGTTATCTTCTTTTTTGATTAGCAATTGTAACCTATTGATGTTAACTTGTGATTAGCTTTTGTTCTTGTAAATATTTTCAGAGTTCAGGCTTTGCAACATTTTTCTCACTTGTTCTTTAAGTCCCAGTTTCAAAATGAAACTGTTTGCTATGTATATAGTAGCAAGGCAATCTATTTACATTTTGTTCAGAGTACCCTAGGAACTGTTTACCCACACAATGTAAGCCTTCACTGGGGGTGGGGATGATTTAATTTCCAAATGAATCATAGTTTGGCTTTGTTCTTTTTAGCAGAGTGAAGTAAACTGTTAAATAGAGGATGATAAAGAGATATTTCCTTTGCACCTTTTATAGCTAACACAGATTTTGTTTGGGTTATTCTGTCTGTTAATCCAGCGAGGTTATATTTTTGTCATTCCGTTGGATTGCCAGAGCGCGTTGTCAGTAATATCTGAGTTAGGTTGGGATCCTTTTATGGGCTTTTGCTATTATAAGACTATTACGACATCAGTTGGTTGTGGGGCTGGACATTAGGGTAGAATACGGCCTTATGTGACCTTTTTGTTTGTATAAAATGGGGTTTATGGTGTTTACCTGTCTCACAGGTACACTGTGTGGATTAACAGACAAGTAGGTAGAACTATGTCCATGATCATGCAAACGTATCCCCTGTTATCTTCAGGACACCCATATGTGAACAGCAAGGAGCATTTAGCTGTAAAAATGTAATGCTTTACTTGGAAGATTGAAAGCTCTATATAACTCTTATTACTTTTATTCTGCAAATTAAAATTCACAGTGTGTTATTATCACTGCTTCTTGCACCACCAGTAAGTTAAAGTCTCTCTAGCTCTACTCAGAGGTTTTTTTCTGTTGTTGACTGCAGGAATTTCCAGTATCAGAACTAACAATAATACAGTAAGTTAAGCAGACGTTGGACCTATAGCTACACATCCCCACCTACTAAAAGCATTCAATAATAATATGATACTCTTTGAATTTGTCTTGTCATTTTGTTGGGGATTGAAGTATTTATTTGGATGGCCGTAGTTTTGCCAAAAGACCATTCATAATATACAGTGGTTCTGTTGCAGATTTAGTACCTATGCTGAAATGGAGTACATAAATTTAGAATTATGAAAAAACATGTTGTTCTGTATATATTGCGTTCAGAATTGTATTTAGCTCTTTATAAATATTTTAGTTTAGCACATGTTTCATTGCAAAATTGTTTTTAATTTTAAAAATCAAAAAGTTTTTCTCTCCCTTTTCCTTCATTTGTTACGATTGCAACATGATTAAGATCCAAGCATAAAGCTAGAAGTTTGATAAACATGCACGCTGAGATGCTTTAAATATTTTCATGTTACTTTTCACTATTTCCCAGAGTGAAACTCCTTTTACTAGAAGAATTCTTATGGGAAAGCAGAGTTGAAAGGACTGACATCATCAGCCCTTCCTGAAAAACAGATTGGTTTCCTTTAAGTAACACTCACTTAAGAAACCACCTATTTGGAGAGAGGCAGACAAAAATAGTTTCAAAGAAAATTAACTGTATAATAACTTAGAGCACTGGAGGGGCAGTTCCTTTCCAAACTTTAACTCGAGAGCTGGCGCTGTAAACACCGGCTGTAAACGGTTGTTTGAAAAGCCTCTGTTAAGCTTTAATTTTTCTCTTTGTAAACTGTAGCTTCTCTCGGCAGAAGACAGTTTTTATAAATGCCTAGAAACAACAAAGCAAGCTGCAGAATAGGCCCGAGTGGTGGGTCGCTTTCTTTTTTTTTTTTTTTTTTGAATGTACTTTTAATGTTCCTGTTTGTTTAAACATTGCACTCTTCCACAGCACCACGCTTGGCTCTTTTTTTTATTTAAACGTACTTTCAAATAATTTCTTTTCCAGCTTCGTCTAGAAGTCTAAATTTGTCCACAAACCCTTCTTTTCCACCTCATCCGTCTTCCCCCTGAGTGGTGGTGAAAGGCCCCGCCGCCTCTGCCCGCCGCGGCTGGCCCTCGGCGGGCCTGCAGGGGGCGCCCTCCTCCCGGCCATCCGGCGGGCGGCGGCGCGCGGGGAGCCCGCCTCGCCCTCCCGTTCGCCTGTGAGGCGGCTGTGAGGAGGGGAAGGGGAACGGGCCTCGGCGTGTGGGCTCCCCGCTCGGTCGCTTCGTAGAGAGATTAGTTCGTTTGGGAGGGTTTGCGGCGCGATTAGGCGTCGCTGCTCTCGCGCCGGTTGACTCCTAACCGACTCCTAAGGGTGCTCCTGCTTATGTCGCGGCGGATGTGAAACACTCGCTAGATAGCGGTCGTAAGAATAGACCTTCTCCTTTATTAGTGCAGGTAGAATTTACGTTGCAGTCGCCGAGCGGCTCCTGTAAACCGTCCACATTCACTGGGCCGTGGGCTGCCTGAAACGCATAGCGATTCTCTTGGTTTCACACACTCATTTGAAGTTTCTCTTTAGGTTTTTAAGGCAATTGGAAAAAAAAATTAATTTACCGGGTGGGAATTTTCTGCTAACGACTTTTAGAGACGATTACTTCCTTCTGGAAGGGTCCCAGGGTTATGCGAAGCCTCTTGGCTATGGAAGTGCACGCAGAAGTCCCCCAGAGCCCAGCAGTTACAGCAGCCCCCAGATTACACGTGTAGAGCAGGGGAGAAGAGGTATGAACAGCTGACCGTAAGCACCAATTTGGGTACCGGCCAGGAGCTTACTGGTTGTAAATGAGCTGTGTTTTTAGCTGCTCCCCCCCCCCCCCCCCCCCCCCCCCCCCTTTTTTTTTTTCTCTTTGTAATGGATAGAGAATCACTGGAGTGAAAGAAGTGGGTGGTATATTTTGGATAGTTTCTGAAGTGGAAGGAAAAGATCCATTCCCTTCAGATAAGTAGGGAAGTAGACTGATAAATTCTGTCACAAGGGAAGTTCGTGTCTGTACATAAAGTGTTTTAGAAGTGAGCTTTTGTAAACAGTATAGATCTGAGGCTGGGGCAAATGTATGTTTGCCTTTATATTTGAAAAAGGAGTTGCAAGTATTCCAGATAAGTTGAAAATTGGAGGAGACTGACATCAGAAAGGAATTGCAGTTCTTGAGGTATGAAGTGTAAAAATATATGACTGAGTGATTTAGCACAGCAAATGCGTAGCAGTGGTCAAAGCAAACTGTTTCAGAAAGATTGTGGGTAGACAGGCGGAGGGGAAGTAATAGGTAGTGCACAGGAGACTGCGATGTCAAAGATGGATCGCGAGGTGAAAGGAAGGTGGAAGGCAGAGGGGAGTTGGATTACCACAGATGTGAGCGTCCCACTGAAGTTTTCCTGTCAAGATGGATGATTTCAGTCTTGGTAACATCAAAACTGAAGAAAATTTCCATAGGGTCAAGTGTTGATGGTCAGAGGCATGTACTGAGGAAGTCCAAGGAGAAGTGGTAACTTGATTTTTAAGTGTTTTTCTGAAGATGACTTAATAAAATGACAGTTTGGGTTTCTGTTGTTATTTCAGTTGTTCCCCCCAATTACTTCCTCTTAATTTACAGTAAAATGATGTTTTTCCATCTGCATATCTCACCAGTTAACCAGGTATATAAAAGACAAGGTGGTGCATTTCCTTCTCATACGTGGTGAGTAATGAAGACATCCTGCAGATTATGCATCGCTTTTGATAGGGGTTTGCAGTTCTTGCCAATTGGAAATTGATAAATAGCAATATCATTGATGCACAAGAAGAAATATGCTCCACTGCTTTCTGGCTTCTCAGTGTGCTTTATGTGTCTGTGCAGAGGACTAGATACACTTGTATACAGCTGAACAGTGTTTTAAGCAGAAATGAGTGTGATCAGCAAAAAAGCAGTCACTAAGACCGACCTTCGAAATAACAGGCCAGCTGAAAAGAGCTGGTCACTGAAGGAGTAACGCATGAAACGTTTTCTGAATGGTGTTCGTGTCCAAAGCACAAAAGGGGAAAGACTGGGATTAGGTCAGGAGAAGAGAGGTCTAGTACAGGGGAGACTGTGTGATCCAGAAATTTGTTGGCGGGTCAAGGAATGTAAGTGGCTTGAGGGAGCTGTGGTCGGCGAAATGACAGAAAGTAGCTTTGCTCACCTGATACAAGCCTGTACTAGGTTTGATCAGAAGGTGAGAAAGTAGAATCTAGAGTTTTTCAAGAGACCATATCAGCTAAAGGAGGAGGTTTAAGTATTGAGGGTGTTGTATGACAAGTAAGGTTTGGCATGAAGGAAGGTGAAAGCATGTGAAGCTCTGTGTTAGTAGCCAGCGAGGGACAAGAGCTGGTGGGAACAATCATTTTATCTGATGGACCTGCTGAGTTCAAGCCCAAACACCTTCTGCCAGGATATTCTGGGGCACAGCCGCTGCCACTGTTGAGAGGGAATCCAGGGCTGATCCCTTGTGCCTGCAGTCTGAATCAGATTCCCTGTGTATATGATTGGTGATTGATTATGCAGTAAGTGGGTCCTGCCCTTGTTGTCTTTTATCAGTTTATTATTCTTAAGTAAGGCATTTAAATCAGCTGTGCATTTTTGGTAGTCTGAAAAATGTAAACACTTTATGGAAAGAAACAAGCATTAAGATTGGAAATAAAATATACTTGTATCTTTTAAAAGGTTTATCTTTACTCTTAAATATGCTGATTGGGCTTATTCTTTTTGCTTAGTCTTTGTGGGCTGTTAAAATCAGTTGCTTTTTCCCATCTCAAGGAAATGCATCTTTGACACTTCTCATGACCTGAGTCACGATGCTGTCACAGAGCCAGAAAACTTCCTTAATGGTCATGGGTAAAAGAGCAGAGCTGCCGAGGGTGTGTGGTGGGTGGAAGAGGGAGAGATTGCTATGGTTTACTTCAGTTCCTATTCTATGGGTGTTTCAGACAAGCCATTTATTATAATTATCCATGGATATTATTATCAAGTTCTCATATGCAGTGGTTCTCAAGGCACTTTTTTTTCCACATAACTTGGGATAAATATTGTATATTCAACCTGGATTGAATTCAGATGCTAAAATATTTGTGCTAATTGTTGCAGCTAGAGCAAGGGAAAATGAGGCATAGGTAAAAAGATGGTGGGGGGGGGGGAAGCCACAAATGCATTAACATGTGGTTTATCATCAGTACTCAATTCTAATAAGCTAAGCCCTTTGGGTAAGGGGCTGCTATTAAACTTTCCCCGTCTCCTCACTCAGCACAGCTGCATCCAGAGGTGTCCTTCAGAAATTCCCAGACCAGTCATTTTGCAGTTTCTAAGACAAGCTGCCCAGCTTTTCTGACTGTGTTGTCCCAATTAAAAAAAAAAAAAAAAAAAAAAAGAAGTTTCTAAAGATCATTTGATTCTGTATTGTTTGGAAGAGGAGTCTGAGACACCTAAATTTTCTAAAGTTCACCATACTGAAGCTTCTCAGAGTCATCCCTGAAAGAAGGCTTTGCTTTCAAAACTATGTTGATATGAATTATGATTGATAGAAATGACAAGGGGCATTAATAGTGCATACTTGTTTTCTCAAGCACTTCATCATTCACCAGCAGACAGTGTTAGTAAAAGTCCCATGTGCAAGAAATTGGAGTTACAGAGTCTCTACGCTGTGCCTAGAAGCTGCCTGTATGATAACCTCATTAGTGGAGTGTTAAGTCTGAGCTCACATAGTCCTTTCCTTGGAAGAGTTCGCAGACTCAAGTCCAGTGCTGTGGTAGCTACAGCCACAGCTTCTGGTCCAGAGCTGGCTTACGGCCACGCGTTGGGGAGGATGGGCAGTGCACCATCACAGTTGTTTGCAAAAGATTCCGTAGCTATGCCCATAGTAGTTATAAGAAACTAATCTTGCAGTCTTTTAATCTGTGAAGACTTGAAGGTACAAGGTCTGTTACAAATAGGATGGCAACATCTGGACCCCTCCCTGCCCATGGCTGGCGTTTACTGGAGATGACCTAAGAGCAGAAAGGCTGCTTTGGCTGATTTTGCTGGTAACCACCATCTGGAGCAAACCAGCTGAAGTGTTACTGCTGCTGCCTGCTTTATGGCTATGCAAAGCCTGGAGCCAACAGCTGGCAAACAAGTTTTGTTGTTGTTTTTACTTCAAGGAGAGTTTTGCCCATAAATGGGCTTGAGCTTTGCACCAACAATATTTCTAGTTAAATAAGTCCTGAAAGGTGATTATTATGCCAGACTTGTATGTGTGGTGGTGGAGGAGTTGTTTTCTAAGGAAATGCTTCAAGGCACCTTTACTGTGCAGCTCTTTGAGGAGCTTTAGCACAGCAAACCAGTATCTGTACAAAATGAGGAGGGGAAATGGCAAGGGAAGAAGCAGACATTTGTGTTGGATTTTCAGGGAGGTTTTTTTTTTACACAAAGCAGTTAACACTATGGATGTCTTCACAGCTACTGGTGAGAGATGCCATGGCGCCTGGGACACTTGCTGTTCTGGCGGAAGTGGCTTCCTCTCCTTTTTGATTCCTCTGGACTGTTAATTTAATTTCTTTTCCATGCAGGAAGAGAAGAAATACACGTGGAGGTAGGCAAAATGGCCAGCTGTACATCACTAATTGTAGAAGTAAATGACAGGTTCAGATCCCAGCTTGAGGTCTGAACTGTTCTTTCATAATCCATCTTTGGACAGGTAGAGATAACAGATGGCAAAGGGGTCACAGCAGTTCCTTCTCTCTTCTAACCTTTGCCAAAGACAAGAGCAGATTTTTGGGTATTGGTGGGATGCTTTATAACTGAGGGACAAAGTTTTTGAAACTGAAGATAGAAGAAAGAGAAGCTTGAGAAGGACGAAAAAGGAATATTATGAAGCCATGTTCAGATTTTGAGTGGATGACGCTGATGAGCAGCTGGAAGAGCTGAAGTTCAAGGAGCTGGGGTGAGAGGGCAGAGGACTCTGTCTCATCAGTGGCTGAGACACTTGGACTGGCTCTTGCATGTCTCAGCAGAGTATTCTGACTTAGAAGCTCGCCTGTCACCATCACATGCCTTGCCTGGATGCAAACAGAAAGTTCTGCTTTCTTAGGATAATCATGAGATTTAGTGCAGCGGTGTTTCAAAAGGTTCAATATCAAGTGGGTTTAAACATTATGAAAACAGCCGGCTGCATTGTTTTCTCCCATCCATTTCAATGGAATCAAGTTAGTGATAGGTTTTGGACTTGCACCAGTTTAGCTGAGAGAAAAATTTTCTGTAAGTAGCTAGATCATGTGCGCATACGTACTGTGGCTAATACGGAATATTCTTTCTTTATTGGGTCTAACTGTATTGGAAATATTGAGGGTTAGGGTGTGAAATGAGCCTAAATTTGGTAGGATACAATTCAAGGGAATTGCAATGTAACTTTAATTTAGAAGCAATTGTTAACTAAAATAATTAGTTTCCTGACTTTTTCTAGGAAAATGTGTAACGTTTTACAAAGACAGATAAAACACATTTGACTGAATAAAACAAAACATAAAAGAAAAAGCCCATTTTGGCAGTAATTAGCGCTCGTGGTGTTGAGTGCGTTTCTCGGGACGCTATTGAGTTTGTCTGTCAAGCTCTTCCAAACGACTTCTGCGAGCCAGCATTGCTTCCGCAGGGTTCTCTATTCAGGTCACAAGGCAGCGTTTCTCACCAGGGCGCTGCTGTTTCCTCTTCCGACTGTAGTAGATTACAGATTATACTGGAACATGTCTGAGAAAAGGTCAGAAACGAGGGTGAAAGTCTTGGAACTGAAGCTGGGAAGCTTTCCATTCTCATCCGGGAAACTTTTTGTATTGAATAAAAAGCAAAGCAAAATAAACCACCACATCCATGACACTTCTCTTTTTCCTGCCATTTTCTGTCTGCCAGTTAGAAAGGATTTTATTTCCCTTGCATTATACGATTAGTGACTGTTTAGTTGTGGAATCTTCAGTGTTACACTAAACAGAAATAATGGCCAAACATAATTCGTTTTTGTATAACTCAGCCTCCACATGATTGCATAGCCTGGAGTTACTGCGTTTTTATTTACCAAATTAAAGATGTTTATATGTAGTGTTAATGTCAGTAGACTATGTGCTACACTTTGAAATGTAGTCTGTTAAATACTGTAAGATGTAAAAGCTAATCAAGTGGGTTTTGAATTTTAATGACACTGCATTACTAAGCTTTTTGTATTGGAGTAATGGAAGAAAAATGAAAAAAATCAACATAGAATCATTTTATTATGAGGCTGAGAGGTGCTTGATACCACTTTAGTTTTTCATGCAAAGTGTATAGAGAAACTAAAATCCTTATGATCATTACTTTCCTACCAGAAAAAATGTCTGGGCCAAGTCCCATTTGTTTTGCTCACTAACAGCATGGAATTTCTCTCTGCAAAAGAGGATCCCACAACACTTGAACGGGGAGACATGCCATGTACAATTGAAACTGCCAGGGGAAATTTAATGGGTAAAATGATTTCATTTCAGTTTGGTGGTAAGTTGGTGTTTGCATCCCTTAGGCGTTGGGGTGTAGTTTTGGTTTTAAGCTCGATTGCGAGTTACTGAGTTCCCTTTCCATCTGACAGGGTGAGGCGGTTGCCTGCGTGCGCAGCTAGGATCTGTGGTACTGATGTATTAGAGCTAGGTTTAAATCAGGTAAGAAGCGATTTGGTCGCATTAATGTGGTACTATGCGTGGACTAAAGAGAAGGGCAAAGTAACGGTAGAGCGATCGGTGGGGCTGCATCAACATAATTCTTTCAGGATCCAGTAAAGTCTCTTTGCATAACACTGGCTGCACTGTGCTGTATTCACAGATGAGCTCCTTGGGGCTGGCGGGAATATATCTGTCGTGCTGCATTTTGATGTATATTTATGTTCTTAGTAGCTGCAAAAATCAGGATGTTTTTCTTCCTCTGTCCTCAAAGATGATCTCTGACAGTAGTGCCCTGAAGTACTCCGTTCAAATGCTGACCAATTTGAAATCCGGCCTGAATTCATCAAGGCTCTTAGTTGATCAGAAGAGGACAAGTGTACTGTATTAATTGCTTTCAGTTGATTGAATGCTTTTTATACAGTGTTACAAGCTCGCAAGTCTAGTACGTTTTCCCCTGGGTGTAGCTTTCCTTTCATATCCAAAAGTATACTTTGAAAACTTAGAGAAGTGTGATTTAATCAAATGTTTAAATCTCACATTCAGGCCTTAAGAGTATTTTATAGGTTTAACGATGTTTGTAAACAAAATAATGGTAAATAAGAGTTGTAGCTGTCAATAACTTAACATTGCAATGGTGAAGGTATGTGGATAGTGGGGAGTGACTGTTCCGTGTAGCTGTAAAGCGGGAGGCGTTGCAGCTGGGTCGCTGGCCCTGGGCTGTGATGAGGAGGCGAGGCCGAAGCAGCAGGGACCCAAGCCCGGCCCGGCTGGGCCGTACCTGGGATCTGCTCCTGATGTCTTTTCCACAGATGTCCAGCTTTGTCAAAAACCAGTAAATCTTGTGAAGTTTATTTTCCTTATAGCATCTGTGTTTTATAATGGTGCTTTTAATTTGTTTTTTCTTTGTCTGCTGGGATTTCTTTTGTCCGGCACTTTCAGGCCTCCCCTTTTTTTCCTCGGTGGAAGTGAGTCCGTTAATGATGGCTGGCTTGGGAATACACCCCAGCCAGGCCGGCACGGCAGCCGCTCCCTCCGTCTGACAACAAAGCCCATTGTTGTTTTCTTTCTTCACTTTTATCCTCAACTTAATCCGTTTTTCCTTTGAGTATTTGTGGAATAAAATGTCTGGAAAAGTGTGGCTCAGGTTTTGGGTGAATGATATGATGGCGGTTTTGTTGCAGACTTTAAGCAGACAGGTACGAAGGCAGAACTGACTGATCATATTTTCCATTTTTCAGTAGGCAACCTTTATCCAAGCTAATGCTGCACTTGTAAATAAACTTCTACTGTCAGACTACCAGAGCCACGACATCCTCAGCTTTTTGCAAGTCCCTTAGTAAAATTAATAAGAGATTTACCAGCAGCTTAAATAGAGACATAAGAGTTTTTTTCCGTTTATTTTTTCCCCAAATGAAATCTAAAAGGCTGAATTAGGATTAACTGTGGGCATTTTTCTGAGTTGGGTTTAGTTGTGATAAGGAATTTGGACCTTGAGTCTGTAATGTTTGAGTGAAAATAATGGAAGTGCTTCCTTTCATGTGCATCCTGAACTGTGGCCCAAGCTGGAGAGGGAGTGCAGGCAAACGGGAGGATGCATATGGGGGAAAATAAACTTCAGCCTAAACTGGCTTTAATGTATTCTGTGCACAGCTCTTGAACTATCGTCGGAAAATCTCTTTCGTGGCAGCCTGCAGAAAGACAAATACTTGACCAAAAGGACTTGCCTTGCACAGGGTCCTGAGGGCTGTTAAGCTCACACTCTGGGTGATTACCAAGGGAAAGTGCCTCACCGCTCAGGATGTTCTGCTGGAAATGTTCAGACTGCTTTCTGACAGGGCATGTTTGCCATGAAATGACGATTAATTTTCTCTAAATTAATTGTATTAGAAAGTATTCCTTGAATAGTCAATAGGATGAGATTTTTGTGTAGCTGTCAGTATACAACCAAGTTTGCATTTAAAGTTAAATTCTCAGTGCTAATTGAAGCTACTTTATGGAGGCTATAATTCCAGGGTTTTATTCTGTATTAATACACATTATTTCCTTATGGGAATGAATATATACTGTCCACATGTGGCAAGGTAACTTGAGTACAGGATTCTGCTGTATGAAAAATGTTTGATATTTCTAGCGGACTTAAACTTTGGCTTATTAGTTGCTTGTCCTGTGACAGTGAATCAACAACTGCTTGAGCTGTAGAAATAATGTTGATGCTTGACTGCATTCTTTGTGCTCTTTTGGCCTGATATGGCAGTCCTGTGCACACGCAACTCCTGTTTACTGCAGGAGGAGTTTCCTGCTTCGAAGGGCTGGAGGAACGGAGGGTAACTTTGTCAAATTTCTGGATGGGTACAAGAGCACACCATAAAATTATGGGGTTTTAAAATGATTTATTAAACATAATGTGTGATACTATTTTGTTCCAATGAAATTCAGAATGCACAATACAGCTTCTGCTGAATCCTTAGGAAAGGAACAGCCCTAGTCATATGAGTGCATTTACTGGATCCCCAGGGCTATGCAGTTAAGACGACAAGCATGTACTTCTCTGATAGGTCTGAGGCAACGTACAATGAAGATATAACTGTATAGAACATTTCCATCATAAAAATAGCTAAAAATAATTCAGTGTAAACAAAAGTAAATATTTTTACTCTTTCTATTAAGCACAATTTTCTTTAACCTGACTCCTCTACACCGTCTTAATATTATTGTAGTCAGATTTTCAAGAAAAACTTTACTGTGAGAAATAATTTGTCTCCTTTTTGTAGCATTCCAACTTCTAATTTTTGACTTGTATCACTTATTAATTACATTTATTTGCAGTTAAGCAACTGTATGTTGCTGCAGAAAATTTAGATTGGCAGGCAGTAGTTATTGGGTTATATGTTGGGTATTCACAGCTTTTCCATTTGTCATAGCTGAATTTTTTTTGTTTGTGCTGTGAAGTGCTGTGCATTGTGAGCTCTGTTTTAGTTAATTTTTTATGGATGTTTGTGTACATCAGACTAAGCTATACATTTAAAAATGAAATGCTTGACCTCTGAATATTTTTTTCAAGAACATCATCTTGGATTTTGGTCCCATTCAGCATCTCTTTTAAATGGTTTCAGTTCTCTCTGTATAGTTTACTAATTTTTTTTGTTTACTTTGTGTTTTCTTATGTGTGAGCCTAAAACTTTGTAGGGTGTTGTTGCTACCATTAGTAAAAAACTCCTAAGGGATTACTTAATCCTGCAGTTTTCTGAGTATCCTTAACTGCCCTGGGATTCCTCCACTTGTATGAAAATAAAAAAGCTCATCCCTGTGTAGGAAGGACATCTGTAATTGCCTCATTTCTCTGCATGCAAATATCCTATTGAATCAAGTGAAAGTTTTGCATATGGAAAGCTACATGTTGTTGGGAGCGGAGGGCACTGAGTAATTAAATGTGGCTTGAGAGAGAGAGGACTGTTACAACCCAGTCATTTGGTTCAGTAGTTCATAGTTAATCATTATATTCCTAACAAGTAAAAGAAAACAAATTACAGACATTTGGAGCCCCCTCTGTAGATACTGTCGCTGTTTGCTGGGTAGCATGCAGTCGCTCATGGTGAATATAGGAGAGTGAAACACTTTCAGAGGCCTTGATTACATGCAACAGTAACTAATTAGACAATAAAGCAGAAAACTATTCATACTCCTTTCCATGAGAACCAAGAATGCATTATGAAACTAATCTTAAAAAAAATTAATTGCATCTCAGTCTTAATTTAAAACTATGATGGTTTGGTTCCGCCCCCCCCCCCCCCCTTCCTGTTTTTTTTTATTCCAAGTTGATGCAGGAAAATTGCTATTAATGAAATCTGCTCTCTGAGACTTCAATAGGCTTGTTATTCATTAAAGCCTTGCTATTTCTCTTAAAATGTATTGACCAATGTTCAGGCCAGATACTTAACACAAAATACACTTTGTAATTTCATCATTTTTGTTATTGTGCTTTTCTAAGATGCAGAGGTCTGTGGACTTTGTAGAAAAAACAAATAAAACCCCCTAAGCTTACAGTTATATAGTATTAAAAGAAGGGTAAAGGAAGCATTGAGTGTCTTTAGGATGATGAGACATTCATTAAGATTTTTCCGCCTTCCTTTTCCTATTTTCAATCCATCTGAAGTACCATTAAAGCTTTTCAGGCAGCTTCCTGTGAGAAACCCTTTTCTGTGCTGTTTTTCTTCCTTGAAAAAAGGTGGCTGCTCTTCAGTCAGATTGTATGGATTTGGCCTGGGATTTGTATAATATCTATGTAGAATGCATCGGTTGTTTAGGAACCTAATTCCCAATATGGCTCCCTTTTGATTAAGAACAAAGCCAGCGTTTCACAGCATTATAGGAACACAGAAAAACAAGTTAATGATCTAAACCTTTTAATTCATGGTTGCTTGTCTATTTAAAGTACTTTTGATTCTGTTATAAACAGACTGGCCCCTTTTTTGTTTAACTTCTTTCTTTGGTTTCTTCACATTTCTTTCTTTACTGTCCATGAAATTTGTAGCTAGTTTCCTTTTCTAACTGAAGAATGAAAGGTTGTGACTACAGAATGATACAGAAAGTAAGAAAGCGTATCTAAACTGGGCGTATATCCAGCACAGACCTCTTTGAAACAAGCTAAATTTAGGGTTGTTGGGATTTTTTTGTGTTTTCCCCTTCCTTTTTTAAGTACCTATGGTTTTGTTTTCTTCTTCTTCTTTTTTGAATGAAGTCTGTTACTTTTTGGATACTTTCTTGATTTTTACATGTAGTTTGGCATGGCTTTATTTTATATAGTTACTTGTTATTTTCCTCCAGTCTTAGTTCAGCAGATTACTATTATGTGTGTCTTTATCCATAGAGACAACAAAAGCGACCTTTTCAGGACTTTCAATTACCAATACTGTATGTGGTACTTTAGGAAAATAATTACCTTCCAGATTTTCTTTTTTTTTTTAAAATAGAGAATTGGAATCCAGAGCTTGTTCTTCAAATCGAACTTGAAAACTTTTTGGTGAACAAAACTGTCTAGCAAGAAGCAGCAACAGCAGCAGGAATAATTTCCCTTCCATGGAAGGGGACCTTATCCACATATATAAAAATAAATATTTGCTGCTTCCACTGTCATTTATTTTTTACCTGAAATGAAGATGAGTTTTTAAGATACATTTTTTCTTACAATAGGAGCTCATTTTTTCTTTTTCTCTCTCTTTTTTTTTTTTTTTTTTTTGGCAATGGCTTATTTCACACAGTTGTTAGAAATTATAAATGAAGAAAAAAATCCAATAATGTGTCTTATTACGTCTCTATCCCATCAAGGTAAATTGAATAGCCAAGACAGTTACAATAACTTCACAAACAATAATCCTGGGAACCCTCGACTCCTGCCTCTTCCAAGTTTGACTGTGGTGTTGCCTCTTGCTCAAATCAAACAGCCAATGACATTAGGGACCATCACCAAACGCACAGGGTAAGTGTATTTGCACAAACCTTTCTTAACGTTGTTATTTATAATTAATATGAAAATAAGTTGTTACTAGTGATACTTAGTTTTATTCCTTATTTTAATTTCAGTGTATGTAATTTAACGGCAACGGAAGGGGGGTGGGGGAGGAGGAGAGAAGAAAAGAAAACCAGCGTAAGATAAGTAATCAAAACCTGAAAACAAGTCTCTAAAAATTCAGGAGTATTCATTTGGGTGGGTCATTTTCTTGCAGTCTACCATATCGGAAATACTGCAAGCTGACATCAGGAGAAGTTTCACACCAGGAATTGGTATGAAACATAAGCAGAGCTGTATTCAATCAGAATAAGTTACGGTTTTACTTTTTTTTTTTTTTAAGTTTGTTTATTTTGCTTTCCAAACTTTTCAAGCAGAAATGTTTTTTGACTATCAGAAATGGAAAGACAGTAAGCCAGGTTGAGCATAAAGACAAAACTTTATCCTGCTGTTTTCTTGACCTTATTTTTCCTCTGAAGTGTCTGTTCTGTACTATGAAATTCACGTGTGGACTTTCATTCTGGAGCCAGCTGCACTTTGGTACTTTTTACTGTGCCATGATAAAGCACTTCAAAATATTTGTCGTTAAAAGCTCTACTAAATATATGTATGTTATAATAACTAAGAAGATTTTGTGAGCTTCATAAACTGTAACAATTTTAAGTTAATTGATACTGTTCAACAGTTCATATTTTTCTCTTGCTGAATTTCAAATCTTCGGGTTTTGCAATTAATACATAAGGCTAATGGGCGATTTTTTTTTTTTTTTTTTTACCCCCCCCCCCTTTTGGTTGTTCAAATCCCTGAATATTTTCTAGTTAAATGTCGGCTTGATCCATTAATTTACAGGTGGCTTTTCTATTTTTAAGCAAAATAGACTGAGTATGGCATGTGGTTGGACAAAACAATTGAGAGTCCTACAGGTTCATAACCTTCTCCTACATTTTGGCAAATGGGTGCAGGCGCTGTCTTGCTTGCTTCAGTGGTTTCTTGCTCAAACCCCAATAGTGAGGTGAATTTTACCTTGTGTTTCATGAACCAGGAATTATTTTTCAGGCAAGAGCTCATGTATATTCCCTCTCTCCGTGCCTAATTCCCTTATTCTGTGCTTGAGTGTTCAGGACATCGTGTAAAATCTGTTATTGTTTTGTTTAGCGCACTAAGTATGCATGATGATGTTCTGAAGCTTGCATATGTATTCACATATATACATGTGTATCTATATACATGTCTATCTAACAATCCAGTCCTGCTCTTGCTGCTGTAAACAGGAATTTCATGAGGTTTGTTGAGCCAAATTGTGAACTATGAACACGCGACTGTCCTAAGCACAGAGGCTGTTTGCAGATAAGTTCCTGAACTTCATAGATAATTGTAGATGGAACTTAGGAAACAGTATGAGGGTAATGTTGTGGTTTAACTTCTTCCACACATACATTTCAGTTGCTTATTTTTGCCTTTTTTTTTTTCTGCTTACAGTTTAAACATAGGCAAGGGGAAAAAGATTGTGCTAGCAATCAGGTGAATTTTGAAAGTATAGAAAGGTGTGATCTTGGATGAGGACAGGAAGGGAGGCAGGATCAGAGAGAGGTTGGCGTGTGTGGAGATAAGTGGGAAGTTACAGTTCCTCAAAGAGGGAAAATACCAAACAGGTGACTTGAAGAGTACAGTCAGAGAAGGACAGAAACGTAATTCTGGGCTCTGTTGGTAGACTCCTAGAAATGGAATAGACACTTAGAACTAGGTGGGACAAGACATAGAAAGAAAATAAAAAGCCATCTGAGGGTCTGCCGGGAGAAGGTAGGGGGATAGGAGCAATGGCGAGGATGATGATTTGAAAAAAAGTACTTGGTTTACAATAGTAATTCATGGAGTGGCCTTTACAAAAGCTGTTTCCTTAATGCTGTGGTGATACCAGCAAACTTTCCTACAACTATTGCAAATGTAATAAGTCTGCATTATTTTATTTAATGTTCTATTCTTACATATCTTAAATGTGTTCAGAGAGTGTCCATATTCATAGTTTTCTTTAAGTAAATTTTACTATTCACAAACTGTCCCAGTCCTAATATTTTCTGTAATTTTTGAAACTAATTAAATTTAAAATATTCAGTGAGATTTGGGGGGGGGCTGAGGGGGAAAACAGTCATGGGAAATACCCTGCTGTGTAAATAGAGTTTTCATGAATGAGGATCATGATTTTCAGTGAAGCCTGTGTAGATGTATAATGCTAAGCTGAGAGCTTCCTTCATTTGTTCTGCATCCAAAATATTTGATGAAAGTACACAAAATTAACATGGAAAGCTGTATTTATAAAGCAGGGATTTAAGAGGAATGCCTAGGATCCAAGAAGCCTGGCATGCCTAAAATGACCAAATTGAGACAGCAGCCTTAACTTAAACCTCCAGGGGGCAAAGCGTGTGTTTAACATATTTAACATCTGCCCTCATATTTCTAGAAACACATAGCAATGTAAGTCTGTACAGTGTAATATTTAGACAGGACAGGGACCATCTGCCTCACTCTGAGAAGTGTAGGAGGCATGTATTACTGCAAATGGCAAAAGACAGATGTATTTACACCTACATGGTCAGCACCTTTAAGCACTGCTCCGAGGAAACAAGGCTCTTCTTTGGGAGCAGCTGCTTAACCTTGTGATTGTGCAGTGATCAGAAAAGGAGACGAACTCACTATCAGTTGGATTTTACAGTCGCTGTTCAGTGGCCCTCAAAGCAGATTCCTCTTCTGTTGTTGCTACTTTTAAAGAATTAAAAATTTAATCTGTTGCAGTACGTTTGTAAAAGGCAAGACTAAAAGAATACCATATAATTAGCAATTCTGGATTTGTCCGGTTTATTGCTTTTAATATTTGAAAAGCTGCTGTAATACTATACATCTTAATTAAATTTTGCAGGTTTTAGTAACCAAAAAGTCAAGTTGGGTTTTTTTCTGCTGGTATCCAGGACAGCAAAATATTTTTCAGGTACTGAAAGGACTGATCGCTGCTCTTAATATCATCTGTCTGAAGCAGAGCTGCAAAGCATGTCATTTTACTTGACAGGTGGAATGGCAGTAAATTTTTTAAAAGTGTTCGCTGTAGCCCTATGGGAATGAAAGACTAGAATCTGGAGTTGCGTCGTTACTGCGCTGTTCATCACAGATGCTTTTTTTTTTTTTTTTTCATGCAAACTCGTAGATTTTGGAACATTTTCTGATCAGTCATTAAACTCTCTTACTCTGAGTACAATTTACATTCTCAGCACTAAGTATCTCAGAGCATTACCTCCCTTCTTGCCATCACTATCATTTCCTTGTTCCCTGCCCTCTGTTTCTTCCCTTGCTTTTTCAAGTCTCTCATTGTAATTTCCGCACCTTCATGAAGCACTTAATTTTTGTCCCTATATTTTGTCATCCCATTGACTCGCTTTCCTGTAGTTTGTACTGTCAGCACATTCAGAGGAGCAGATAGGCTTTCCCAAAGGGGCTCTAACACTAATGAGTAAGGAAGCATCTTATGTTTTAAAGATTAGGGGGATGTAAGACAGTAAAAGAGCTAGATTTAATAAGTCTTTATGTATCTGTGCCTCAGTTTCCCTCTCAAGATGTTAATAGCAATGCTGAATTCCTTCTCAAGTCTGGTGAATGGGTTAATTCATTGCTCATTTACAAAGAGCTTATAGATTTGAAAGGGGAAGAACTGTATGATCCATCTCATGCTTGTCTATAAAAGGCAGTGAATCAGAATAAGTTAGAAGACAGCTTTGTGATTTACCATAGCTTTATAAGTGTTCCTTGTGTTTGTGGAATGAGTCGTAGTTAGTTTCCAGTTTGTAAGAATGTGGGGACACAGATGAGCAGTAATAGGAAAGAGGGAAATAAAAGATACAGTAATTGCCCCAAAAGAAAAAGTATTGTAAAAGTTAGCTTCTCTGACAGCAGCATTTGTTTTAACTTTCTCAAGGGATATGGTCATTATATTTGTATCATACTTCATTCTCAAATTCGTTACAGCTTTAGTGAAACACCAGGATGTAAGCTGCATTAGTTGTGTCTTGCCAAAACAGAGACATCCCATGTACCTTACAGGAAAAGAAATAAGCGTTACTTTTTGCCATCCAAAGGATTTAAGTAGTGAGTTTTTAAACATGAAATTCTATCCGTTCTTCATCTCATCCCTCATTCCACCTCCAGTAAGGAAGGGTAAAAGTAGGTAAAGTGTCTGATGCAATTTTATCATTTTAGTGTTTTTCATTTGCTTAAATGTACTGAAAATCACTGATATCTGTTTGTTTTATTTTGACTCAGAGAGCTTAACTTAACCCAGGTTCTACTGCTGAAGCAAACAAAAATAAGGAGTGCAAAGTCATGATGTCATGATACAATTAAGTAGGAAAAAGTAACGAAAAAAAGTCAAGAAAAAAATTAAAAAGTAAAGCTAAAGAATTCAGTACAGTAGGTCAGCTATCCTGCATGCTCAAGCCAGACATTGTCTTTCTGGCACATTTCTCAGATGTGTTTTATTTCATCTTTAGTTTTTATAAATACATTTTGGGTAATAAAGCAACTACTGTAATTATTTGTAATTGATATGAAATACAGTTATTTGCACTAAATTTTGTTCAGATGTCACTATTTATGAAAGGATTTTGGCTGTGGCAGCATATAGCGGTGAGGTTTAGAATAAGTGGGTATTGTACAACTTATTAAAAGCTTAAATAGTTTTTATTAAGCATGATAACACAAAATCAAAGAATGTTTCAGTTTTCAATTTGCTAAAACTCAGAATCGGGTAAGAAATTAAGAAAATTCTGTTGGAATTTTGAATCATAAATCATCTTCATTCCATAGTTTTCCTTTGGAATTTCTCACTGGCTATGAGAACAGGGAACCTCAGTGAGTTTTCTGCCTTGGCATTGCTCTGTTACTGTCACCGAGTGTAGCCATCTGGTGCTGTCTTTTCAAGGTTGGGTTATCCTGTAATTTGTACATTCTCTCTCTCCGTCTCTCTCAATTAGCATACCATCCATATTATGTGAAGGAAATAGTGAAAAACAATTGCTTATATAAATATCATAAGAAAAACAATGGTCATCTTAAAAGAAATTAGGTCTCATGAACAGAAAGTAAATGCTAAGTTGTCTCTCTCATACTTAAGGCTTTTTATTAAGACTTTACTGTAGTCTGTGGAAGTGTAATTACATTTTCTTCATGATACAAGATTTTGTATCCATGTTAAAAACAAACAAAACCTTCCATTGAAGCATGTATCCACCTGGGTCAATGTGTAATTAAAATAGAGAGAATTTGTTAATTTGCAAGTATAATTGGGTCAACATAGTATGTTCTGCAAAAAAAAAAAGCGCCTATGTTATCTTCTAAATTGTTCTGATGAGTTCAGCTAAATGTCATTTGTCTGCTTTTTGCAGACAGAGAAACTGAGGCAGAGAGGAAAAAAAACCAACTTGCCAAAACGTCCAGGGTCATAATTTAGAAATTCTAAGCTCCCAGTCAGATTCGACCACTCTCCAGTGACTGTTCAAATTTACACTGGATACGTTATAGGTTTTAATTTGTATTGGCTATGGGTTATGCAGAAGACTTAGCTTTCCATTAAATATTTAATGGAAAGTGCAATAGTGCTGCGCTAATTTTCTGTTGAGCCATTAGAATGGTCTTCGACTCAGGGACTGAATGTGTTGACTGTATAGGAGATCATACAATTCATACGGTTCATACAATTTAATTGGGTTTTATCCCTATTCAGAGATGATATATTATGTCTAGAAAGGCAGCTGGTTCTACCAAATGAACGCTCTCCCTCAAAGTGTTAACCAAACATTTATTTAAATACAGACAGCTAAAGGCTAGTCCGTTATACAGAATTCAAAAGATCTTCAATATGGTTTTTGGCCTATGTTACTAACAAAAAAATAGGGGTTTTTTTTTCTGCAATATTCTATTCTTTATTGGATTTTTGCATCTTTGCGTGTCAAAGCATATACGTCTTACGTTTGTACCTTCACCTAAATAGTTTTTCAAGAGGATGTCTTCATTCATTGATGTTGTGCTCATGTCAGATTCAGTTCACAGAATTCTTTTATATCAGGCTGGTATCCTTTTAATTGTGTAGGCAAATGGCAGATTGCTTTATACATCTTTCTATGATAGACCTTTTCTTTTAGTTCATTGCCTGAAAATATTTCATTTGTTTCAACTAGCCAGAATTTATTGCTGAGTCAGAGTATAAAAAGAAAAATGACGCATTGGCATTTACAAAATCAATTATTCGGCAATTTTGTGGATGATGTTACATCCCAAATGAGAATCAAAGAAGCCTTGAGCATGTGAGTAGCTCTAAATTTACCTCCTGTTCCTTATTTTCAGATTTTATGCAAATGTCAGTACAGTGATGGCTTTTTCAAGGGTGATGTAAAGAACAAGGGAAATCTCCATTAAAAATGCACTAAAATTAATGGTGTGTGGTACCACTTTCTACACTGTGCAAAATACTTGAACAAAAAATAAAATAAAATCATGGTGTAGATAAATTACTGAGTGGCCAAATACTTTAAGCACTATATCAGGTGATTTTTAATATCAAATACATTTGAAATAAGTTAGGGTTCTCTGTCCTGCATTCCATGCAAGCTTTTAAGTGGGGGAATAAGATTGCTGTGTAATACAGTTGCTAAAGATTTTGAATTTAATGGTATGTTTCTATCGTAGGAAAAGGGCTGAGTAATTTACTCTGAAACGTTGTGCTTGGACCTGTCGTTGTCATTGCTTAGGACCTGCCTCTTTTCAGTAAATTTGTAAAACTGTGCCGCTCAGACCTTCAGTGTTTCATGGAAAACACCCACATATTTGTTGCTTTTGATGCTAACTTATTTTTCCTAGTAGTTTTGACTTTAAAGTCTGTTTAAGGCTCTTGACTGCTTTTGCCTCAGATTTGTCAGGAGATTTCAGGAAGGAGACCTAACCTGTGTCTAACTTGAATTATAACGTTAAAGCCTGCTTGCAGGTGATGCATTATGTTTGTCCCAGCAGTTGTGCATGAAGAGCCTACCCCGTCAGCTCCTGCTTCTGTGGGTGGTTGTGTTGTCAGTGGGACTGTTCACGTGAGCAGTTATGTTTGTGAGTGTCAGCATGCTGGTTACCTTAGAGGTCTACATGTCTTTCAGGGCATCATGAATGGTTATAAAAAAATTATTTTGTTTACCTTCTGCATAAATCTTAATAGCATGATATACAGTGTACTTGTTGGTAATTGAGTTTTCATCTAATTTCTGTGCATTTTTCCCCTTTACGTGAAGACCTTACCTGTTTGGAGCAGGATGTTTTTCCATAAAAGCTCCATGGTGAGTTTCCAGTTCAAACCCAGCATGCCTATAATTCATTTGCTGTCCTCACTGAAAATAACTCTGTGCTTAGACTTTTTAATTTTGGATTAATTTTTTTATTTGTTTACTCGCATGGCTGATCCATAGGTGGTAGCACTGCATAATTTCACTTTTAAACTATGGATGTGTGTTCACTATCAAGCATTGTCAAAGAAATGCATTCACTTTTTTTTTCTTTTTTACCTTTGAGAGGGCATTTAATTTTTAAGTAGCAGAGAAGTTGAAAAAATAAATTATTTCCCAGTGGGCAAAATGTTTGCAATATCTTTCCAAAACAAGCCTCTTTTTTTCTATATAGCTTCCTTTATTATTGTAGCATTAAGTTGTTTACAGACAGAAAACATTGATGATGACCTCTCAAAAACAAGCCAGATTAGCAGTGAGTAGGCAGTGAAGCCCTGCAGTAGGAGAGATGAAGCAAGTAAAATGGGCGCTGGGAAAAAAAAAAAAAAGCTTATCACACTTGAGAAAAAAAACACCAAACTACAGTTCCATTAAAATCAGGATATTTGAAATAATAAGGCATTTTCATTTAATATGTAAAATTGCAGCATATTACAAAAATACAGACAGAAGAGAAAACAAGTTGTAACAAGTTTCCCTGTGTTGGGAGCTTGGTTCAGTATTCATACAGTGCTATGTGACCTCCAGTCACCTTTTTATAATGAGATGGAGGTTAGGTGGTTGAAGTTTTAGGCAGCAAGAACGGAAGAAGTTTGAACATCTTACACCTTTCTTAGAAATTGTAGAAACTTTCAGCTAGGAGGGTTTTGGGGTGTTTTTTCGTTGGTGGGTTGGGGTTTTTCTTTTCTTTGTTTTGAAGTGTAGCTAAGGATACTTACTAGCTATGTCTATCAGTATCTGTTAGAGTATTTGTATGTGGCTCTTGTTTCTACTACTGGAAGTTTGTTCCACATATATCACCCCCTTATGTCTCTGTCAAAATACTATCTTCAGCAGAAAGAACTTCTTAAGAGCTTTGTTACAATACAGACTTCTTAAGAGAATGGCTGAGGGCAGCCGATGAGGAGGGATATGGGAGCTATATTGACAACAGGAAAAGCAAAGGCACTAAATATGACACTAAAGGAGAGAAGGTGACATTGCCTTATTCCTAGATGATATCTGGTTACTGAAGTAGTGTTCCTAAGAACCATTTCTAAGTGTAGTTTATGATGCACTTAAGTATTTCATGTGATGGTGATCTAAGAACTGAAAAGGCTCTGGAAGAAGAGTTTTGAAAGTGGATTGTCTTAGCAAATGGATGTGTCGGTCATCCCCTGCATGAAGCAGCAGAGACGCTTGTCAACCAGAAATGATTTTAGACTGAGGCAAGATTAAAAGGCCTAGATTAAAGAGGGGAATATATCAAATAGACTCAAAAATTGTTGCCTTGTCTTTCACAAGACTCTTTTGTGGTTTGTTTAATGCCAGTGCTAGCTCAAAAATATGGTCTTTACTAGCCTACAGAGAAATTAGGATAAAAAACACACTTTGGGTGGGGGAAGAAATCATGTTGTTTCCATTAAGGTCTTAATGAGACCTAAAATTATGTAAACAAAATGAATGGAGATTTGACAGCTTACTGCCTGGCAAATAAAGGAGCCTAGCATTTCTTTTCTTGCTTTTTCTTGATTCATTCATGATTTGACAACTGGAAACATGTCTTTGTTTTCTTGTTTAAGGCACAATGATAAATTAATTAAAATTTATGTATTTTGAGACATATACTTTTTCAGTAATTTTATGTGAATTGCAGATTTCATGCGGTATTTTTCTCCTGATACTTTTGTTGCTGCTTATGTAGTCTAGGTAAAAGTTTCACCTTCAAAAATCACATGTTTCCATTTCAGTGGGTTTAGCTGTGGAGCTGTGGATAAGTGGTTTTATTTTTACGAATCTGATGTATTTGAAGCCTGTTCGTTGCGAACATAAAACCAATGTGATTCTCAATCTTTGCGGGCTCTTACTATTTGATTGATAATATTTGAATTTGTAAAGCAGTTCCTTAACATCATATATATGCAATTTTTTTTTTTTTTTTTAAGTCATGTGACTTGTTTGACTATGAGCTGAAAGAGACTTGAGAGCCAGCAGTATTTTATGAGACATAAAGCTATTTGAGGAACACTCCATTGCTGAATTGTGTAGCCTCTGGTTTTCATGGTTGCCTATGGTTTTCAAAATATTTTAATAGTATTAAGTTATTAAATCTTTCTTACATAAAGTAGAAAATAAACAGTAATAGAAAATGAAAACTAGTTAAAAAATTGTCATTAGTTGTGATTTTTTTATAAAGAGCTAACACAATACATTTCCAGAGAGTATACCAGAGTTTGATTTGTTACAGAAGTCAACAAGTGGTAGCACTGAATTGTTTCAGTAGCTCTTAATTTTTAATTATTGCATTGCCAACATGAAAGAACTTGCATGCTATTGCTGAGTCTCTTCATTTCTTTTTAAGATCTGACAAAGTGATGTCTTAATTTTCTTCTTTAGTTTGCTCCCATCACTTTTTGTGCAATTTCAGTAGAAAATGCTCAGGTATGTTTTTCACTGGACATGTGTACATCTACATCTCAGTGCTTCTGCATTTAAAATGGAAATAATCCTCCAAAATTATGTTAGAGAAGTTAATTATTATCAACCACACAAATTTCCTCATATATTGTGGTATTTGGCTGGAGTTTGGGATTAACTTGACTTTTAGTAGGTGACTTTGTCATTGACTTAAGCTGGGGTAGGCGAATGTCAACTGTTGGTAACTGAAATGACATGAACATGGTCTTCAGTTGGGGCACAGCTCTTATTAAATTTATAGCAGAACAAGAAGGATGTAATTGAAAGGAGTTTTTATTTCTGTTGCGCTCCTGCTCTAGGTTTCTGCACAGATACACTTGGGATAAAAATACTGCTGTGTCTCATTGAATTCTTGGTGTAGTTACGCATTTGGGTAGACCCAGACAGGAAAAGAGTACACTGCCTTTTTATCCTCCTATGTCTTAAATATAGTGTCATTTTTTCTAGTGTGGAAGAGTGAAATTATAAGGGTGAATGTTTGGGTCCCATTAGCTTCACTTTCTTGTTTTTAGTGTTGATTCCCAACAACCTGCACTCCTTTCTGCATTGCAACCCCTTTCAGTAAAAATACGGTACAGTCTTTTGAAAGTTAGTATATTGTGAAGATTCTTTTAAATTAACTTTTTAAAAGTGAGGCAAAACGTGCCTTAATTTCAGCTCTTGGAATAATTTATGAAGTGCTGACAGCCTAAGAGCAAGTAAAGAGCAGGAGTTCATAGCAGAAACAAGTCATTCACCGTCTACCTTCAACATTATTGTTTTGTTATCATTTATAAAGCTGAGAGAGTGTTTGCATCTACATAATAATGAGAATTTATAGTTTCCAAGTTGTTAAGATATCACAACGACATGAAAATATATTTTTCTAATGGCATTACTGTTACAGAAAATAACTGGGCTTTTGAGGTTTACTGAAGGAAAGAAATTTGCGTTGGAATGTATTGATGAAAACTCAGGGATAAAGTAAAATAGTGGTGAAATGAAAGATTCTTTAGTTACAATAGTTTTCAGAATAGACTTGCTGACATCTCAGCAGTTTTTTCAGAAATGTGTCTAAACCAATATGATGCACTAGTAATTTTTGTTTGTTTGTTTGTCTTTACTTTTTAGCAGGACTAAGTTTAACCGCATGAGTAACCGCGTTTTACAAGGTCTGCTCTTTCTACAAAACATAGTTCTTGAAGGGAAAATGTTTTGGCACTGAAACCAACACCTAAATGCAGGCCTTGAAAGATGTACATCTTAAAGACATGATGTAAATAGAAAGCAGCTTAGACCATTTCCTCTAAGGTTGTTTATATCTGTTATTTGATTGAGCATAGGTCTTGGGACTGATGTGGAGTGTGGAGAACACTGCAAAAACGTATTGTTAGAGTACCAGATTCCCTTCTGCTTAAGGGCTTGAAGAAATTGAAGTCATTATATCTCTGTAGAAATTTACTTCAGTTTGTAGTTGAAAATAGCATTTGCTCCCAATTGTGTTGAGTTAAAATTCAGAACATTAAGAATATTAGGACAGCTAAAAATAGTTATCAATACATAGTTTGTTACAGAACTGGTTAAAAATACTGTTTCTGTGACAGATCACTATTTCAAAGTGGAAGAAATGTAATCTGAATTTTTCTGAACAGCTAATAAATACTTAATATGTTAATATCAATTTAAATATTCTAATGTAGATCGTGAAGTGCCACTGCAAGCAAGGTAATATATTTATAGTCAGGAACTTTCTGGAACACAGATTTCTGACCCAGTAATCTGTGGCTGTAGTTTTAACAGTTGGATATTAAGTGCTTTGTGGTGGTTCAATATCAGAGTTACTGACTATAAATTGCAATTGCTCTTTTGGGACGTTCTAGCTTCTTCTGCATGTATGAGAGCTTCAGGACTGATCTAAGTCCATGAAGGTTTGTCTGAATTTTTCCATTCACTCTGGTCAGTGAGACGGAATTCCTTTTGAAAGGTCTTTTTCCCCCCACACTCTAAATGAAACATGTGACTATAGGCCATGTGTGTGATTTATGGCAAGTAGCTTAGCCCCTCTGTGCTTCAGTGAGTCTATCTGTAAAACTGGCAGAGTAATACTGCACAAGGTGTTGGGAAGCTCAGTTACACTTTCTGTAAATCCCTTTCAGAAACCTGGCTGAAAATACAGTGCAAGTGCAAACAATTAGCCTTTTCTCCCATTTTCATAAATGACCTCATTTCTGGTATCCTATACAAAAAGTATTTGCCGCTTTAGGTGAGTTCAAGCTGAAGGCAATTTTGAATGTTTCAAGTTGCATGACAGTAATGATGGAGGCTATATGTTTTTAACCATATGCCATATTTTCCGCATATCACTTACTACAGCTAGTTGTTGGAAGGAAATGAAGTGAGTGAGATCAGTGCGAGTTTTGCCATTTAATTCAGTGAGATCAGGACTGAGCTGTAAGGGACCAAGACACAGGTCTTTGGACAGGTGCAGTTTCTGCAGCCAGGTGCAGGAGTTTTAGAGGAGCCCAGCTTATAGAATAATTTCGGTTTACCTTGCTTTTCTTATGTTATTTTTACATTATGTTGATCCATAATCTGTTCTTGCTTTCATATCCCTATTGGTTCATTCTGTTGAACCACTTCACTTTGTATACAAGTAATTTGTCATCAACCAAAAAAAGGGTAGTATGAATTAAGTGCCATTAGAATTATGCATAGTGTTTGAATTGCTTTCTGCTGTTAAAATATTTTTCTGCTGCTTAATTCCATCATAATACTTCCAAAAATTTGTTTGCATGTATATATATATGCACACACACCCTTCTCAGAATTGAAGATCATTACTTAAAAATGACCAGGTTAATGTGATGGTGTAATCGCAGGCTGATATACTGTGGAACAAGAAATTAATAGAAGAAAAAAGGAAGGGAGGGAGAGGCAGCAAGAGAAGGGAGCAGTGAAATAGAGTAGAGAAAGAAATACAAAATAATCCAATTAAAAAGACTGGAAAAAAGGGAACATGGAAAAGGAGGAATCCTGTGTGAACTTCTCAAACAGCTTTTCTCTTAAGGAAAGGGTAAAATCCTGGTTTAATGAATTGAGGAAATGGGCAATGCTCTGAATGTAGTTTTGAGTTTATACAAAGCAGAATGTTACGTATCTTCAGATTCCTGTAAGGAGGAACACTAAATGATGTTTTGATAAAACATAATTATAAGCTACTGTATCTGCCACACGCACATTGTGGAGTTTCAGAGGAGAATGTATCTTAATCTCTTTTTATGCAGTATAATTACTGATTTGTTTTAACATGTAGCTCATGAGTGTATGCATTGTTTCCCTTTCCTTGTATCCTCCGCATGTTGTTCCCTCTTACCCTTTTTCCCATGTCCCATATATCCTAGTGGTTTCAATGGCATCAGGAGTGTGCTGAGTTATAACTGACTGGCAGTCAATGTTAGCATTATTTGTAAGTTTCTTTTGAAAATGCAAGAAAATATCAACCAGCTACAATGACTGACCCAGAAACTATATTTTCATTCCCAAAGGACTTACACTTACAAATGTTTGTATTCACTTCAGAAGTTGTTTCTATTGAATGCAAATATTCAATATTGGGTCTTTTAAAACAGTCCAACTAACTCTCCATTATGAGCCAGTGCCGTTCTTTGAGTTAATGAGTTCAGTGATCAAGGGGAATTTGGGACCTATTATCGAGAAACACGAAGCATCTGTAAACCCTGCTAAATCTTATGGGAACTGCAGATATTCACCACTTCTGAATTAATATCTTAGAATGATTATTAAGCAGGGACATCTTAATTTTTGAGAATTAACTTTCATAATTTTATTGTGTTCTTTCTTTAAGCAAATCCAAACCGGCTCCGCAGATTTCACCCAGTAAGTCTGTGGGAGGAGAGTTTTGTGTTGCTGCAGTCTTTGGATCATCAAGGTCATGGTTTGCAAACAATCCGGGCCTGAAAAGAGAAAAAGGTTGGTATATTACAAAAATAGGACTTGCATTTAAATTCAAATTGACTGATTTATTTTCTCATTTTGTGATAACTTCTGAGCAGATGATGCTTATCTGTAGATTTTGTTTCTTAAACTCAGTGACAATGGAGATTTTGGGGGACGTGGTTGGGGTGCTTTTGGTAAATAGGACAATTTACAAGAAATTTTAATCCGTGAAATAAATCATTGCCCTTTTGTTGTGATACAATGACAAAAGCCAAACTTTGATAGTTCAATCCAGAGATCTTTTGTGAAGTGTCACTGAAAAAGCTGTGAGGTAAAGGTGAGACACCTTTGCTAAAGCAAATGTACAGACATATGTTTGGCAATATGTAATTACCTGAACACACCTTGGTGAGAAGCTCTGTTCCACCTTCCTTTATATGAGATATTCATGGTTTCTTTAAACAAGGGGAAAATTATGTGCTTTGTACAAATTTTCTCTTTGTCTCTCCAGCCCTTTCCACTTCTAATTCACATTTTTGACTGCAAGCATATAAAGGCAAGAGACTTAAAAGAATAAGTAGTCTACTATTTTTGTAAATTTTTTTTCTGTTTCTGCTGGGCTATTCCAATAAGATTTTCTTTCTTCTTGCAAACAGATCAATCAAAACAGTTTGTAGTGGAGTCGTTGTATATTATCAGTTGTTACGGTAGCCTGGTGGAGCATGTACTGGAACCACGTCCACTCAGCACTGCTCCGAAGATTAGTGATGACACACCTTTGGAAATGATGACATGCCCAAGAGCCAGCTGGACTTTGGTTAGGTAGCTCATTCCTTTTACTTTGTTGTCGTCTTTTTGTCTAGAAAATGATCGTGAGCTATTTTTTCGGGTTTTTTTGGAGGAGGTGAATGAACTGCATCATGATTTTCAGCCATATTTTTATCTTAAACTTTATCTTTAAGACTCTTAAAGTTTTCTGTTGGAAGAGAGGACTCTCGATAGCAAATTCAATCTTACCTTTTCATGTAGTTCTGCTAGTGCTTACGTGTCTGAATGGGAGCTAACCATTTAAATACTTCTGTGGGGTGGAGCTACATGAACATGTTAACAGATCAATAGAGATCCTTATCAATTGGGGATTTTAAATGATCAGATTATAATTTAGCTTTTTATGTAAGGACTAGAAACAATTATTTTAATAGTGTTAAAGTACAAAATTCTGCCATGAGACATGAGTGAGGTTTCCACGATGAAGCATTGCAAAGAATTAGGCAAGTTATCCTGTAAGTAGCTGAAGGTAGCATTTCTGAAGACAGTTGAAGAAATTATTCCTGACATGTGGAAGACAGTAAACAAAAATTGATGAGAAAGTGTTGTCAGTGCTTTTGACGTTTTAAAATATTTTTCTATCGATTTTTCTTGGCTCCTATATTCCTTAGTGCTGCTTATGGCTGGACTAGATTGATCAATACTTGATTTACCAAGCTATTTAGGAATGGCCCACCCTAATTAAAATTACAACACAGACTTCTAGACCATTATTGTTGAAATGAGTAGGTTGTAATGGAATTGAAAATTCTAATTGGATCAATAGTCCATAACTTTACACAGCTTTATTTTCACAGTTTGTAAATGCTCAATGACTTTACAGTATCGAAGCAATGCTAGTTAACAGAACAAAAATGTTCCCCAGTTTCAGTTACGTGTTTATATAACGTCAGCATGACATACAATGGTCCTAAACGTATTTACCAACTTAATCTAAACCGCCTTCATCATTTTTTTGCACAATACACACAGCAGTCAACAACCAAGTATTGTCTTTGCCTCACAATCTGCGCGATTTGGTCCTGCTGCTCAACTGCCTGTGGTGTTTTGCAGTGTTTCAACAAGCTAATTTAAATAATTACAAACATTTTGTGAGCTTGTATAGATAATTACATGTGATGACAGAAACACTGATTTACATTCTCTGTATTAGCTTAAATATTAATAGTCTTGTGTTTTACCTCAGAACTCCTCAGTGGAATGAACTCCAACCACCATTTAATGCAAACCATCCACTGCTCCTGGCTGCAGATGCCGTGCAGTACTACCAGTATCTTCTTGCTGGCTGTAAGTAGCTGACAACTTTTTGTCTTACGTGCATGTTTTAACCCGAGTGTGACTTTCTGAGTTGGTTTTTCAACCTGCATTTATTTCAGTACATATTCTACCCCAGAACAGGGCTTCATGTAACCAACTGTATTACTAATGGTAGAGTAGTGAATATAGGTTCTTTTTGATATGAATCGAAGTTGTGTGGCTGTCATATAGCCAAAACGTGAGTGCTTGGCAGGCCTTGCAAGTGCGACCCACTAGATCCCCTCAAGTCTTTAGGGTTTCTTCACCTCATTTCTTCTCGTGCTTTTAGTCATTTCCTCTTGTGAATTCAATACTCAGTGACAAGCGAGTGCCTCTGCATTTTCCCTCTCCACTGGAACTCGTGATTGCTGGGCTACTTCCAGCCAGAGTCTCAGACAGCTGCTTCCCTTGGGAGCCTTGGCATCACTTCCAGGGATGGCTGCCCACCTGCCTCGTCCTGTCTCTTGTCCAGCCACATCGTTTGCAGGGAGCCAGTATGCATGGCATTGCATATTCAGAAACATTTATATTTCTATATCTATAGATACATGGTATATGTATACCATATATATATATATAAACCCATGTTATTTTATATTGGTTTTATACATAAATGTGTATTCATGTTATTTTTTATTTTGACAATTCAAAAAAGACAAGAATATTAACAGTGAGTAGCAAGTGTCTCTTTTATCTAGGGTGTAGTCCAGATCAAAGTGATACAACAGTCAAAGTTTCACAAGGGAGCAACTCTTGGCATATGTAAGGGTACTCTTGGGGAAACTAGACCCTCTGCACAGTTGTCAGTGCAGCTAACGCCAGCATGTTATGTGACACAGGCATTTTAAAATGCAGAAGGTGGACATCTGGGCCAAAAGGCAGTAGGTCTGAATGTGACTGGTAAAAGCGACATTGGCGCCAGATTAGATCTGTTGCTTCTACCTGTCCATCTGTTGCATGTGCTCAGAGCTCAAAATGTTGTGGCAACCTACAAGGTTAGGGTCTTACTTCTTCTGTGCTGCATAGAAAAAGGAAGAAAATTCAAAAGGTAGAAAAGAAGATGAACAAGTAATTAATAGCACACAACACTGTGTTAGATGTGCCTTTTGGCTAGAATTTTTTGCTAGATTCCTGCATCATTTTACTTTCACTTACAGATATGTGAGTTCTGCTTTGAGATAAAAGGTCATTGCAAGGATGTATTTTGGTTGTATAGTATTTTACTATATAAATATAGATCACTGTTTTCAAATGAGTATGTCTACAATTAGGTGTGCAAGCCTATACTTAAATTTTCATAAAAATATTTTGAAGCACTGACTACAATCAGGTCAACAAATATATTTGTAATTTATATCAAAGCCTTTAATAGACAATAGTAACTATAAAGTATAGGTCTAATTTCATATTTTAGTTTAAGGTAACTGCTGCCACATAGTCTGCTTATGTTGCTGATAATTCATTTTGATATATTTTTATCCATTGCTTATGCACCTGTTGCTGATGATAACATTAGATAACTTTTATGATAAGGAGATAAAAAAGGCAAACAGGCTCATTCACAGAAACTCCAGTGTTTCAATAAGTTATGTTTAGCTAGACATGTTTGCAAGGAAAAACATAATGTGTTTCCTGCTGCCAAGGAGGTGGAGTTAAGACCCTTTTCCAGCACTTTTCCTTTAATATATGTCTGCTTGGCCTGTTAGTAGTTAAATTATCTGCATAAGACAAAGCATTAGGATAAAAGGATACCATCCATTGCTGTGTGCATTTATTGTTCTTTAGGGCTGTCAAGACTATTGCTTTGCAGAATTATCTAACCAGACTATTAAATGTAGCATCTTCAGGGAAAACAGCAATACTGAGTAGTCTTGAAAAGGTCTCCAAAACCAGCTTTAATTCACAAACACTCCCTATGTTTGTGAGTCCTTGCAGCTTGCCCCCTGTTCGGGCCAGTTTTCTCCCCCCCCCCCCCCCCCCCCCCCCCCAATTCTCTGTTCTAGTTTTGGATGTCTTTATCATCCATATTGGCTTCAGCCATTTCCCTTGAATACTATCAAGCATATAAATATATAAATTATTGTATGTAGTGTGCAGTTATTGCAGTATGGGTCCAAGAGCACAGAATGCTGTCTGGAGAATTTTGGACACTTTGTAGAAGTAGTTTGTCTGCTTTTTAGTTTCTGTTGAAATTAAAAGCAGTGTATTGCATAGATACGGTCTGAACAAAAGTTTTTCTGTGAGCATCAATGCTTATATACACAGATCACATTTATCCCACATACTGGTATCGGGAATGGATGTGGTTCACTCTGTGTATTTCATTAACAAATCAAATACTATGCATTTCAAATGTTTTTTTATGGGAAACTTTTTAAAGGAAGAAGAATGAGTGGTAGCTAAATTCCAACGAAATGATGAATTTGTATTATTTGAATTACAGTGAAGAATTTTAATTCAGGTTTTAATTCATGTAATAAGAATTCATTAAGATGGGTGTGGAATGTAAAGAAAAATAGAATAATAAACTCTGAAGACAAAAAAGAGTCCAGAGAACATAGTAAAAATGTCATTAACAGAAAAGTTTGTGTATATCTGATCTTCTTTGAAGTTTTATTTGTCTTCTGGATTTACTCTATCTGAAGCTGCTCAATGAAGTTTCTAAAAAAATGGGAGTCAAACCAGGGTTCTCACAAAAGAGTCCAAGACACCTGTTAGCTTTCCCCCTATTAAATACATGCTAAAACGAAGTTACCTGGCTCTGCTTACCTGCAGTAATGTAATGGGTTGACATTAGCTGAAGCCTGTGGTTTGATGTGCTATCACTTCCGTCAGTAAGTTTAATTGCCAGCAAATGGCTAAATAGGGGTTTAGGGTGAATGTTTCATCTGTCTGCCACGTTAGTGGTAAGAGGAATTCTGGCGCCGTTTCAGGGTCACTATTTGTATCTGTCTATCAGAGGTAGAATACAGCAGTTTCTCTCAGTTTCTGTATAGCATTTCTGCCAATTGTTTGGCTCCATTAAGTGTGCAGGGGAAATAAAAGCCTGAATGACCAAGTCACAAGGGGGTATGGATAGACCCTTTCTTTGTCCACACTCAGAACATTGCATTAGGTCTCATTATCCATTTATAATAAGTGACCTTTGCCCCCTGGGTCATTGAAAAATACTCAGTGTGCTTTTTAGCACAGAGTACCTCTGTCAGCAGACGGACAGAACAATGAAACGTCTGGCGGTCTGGTTGGAGGGCTATCCTGTGCAGGTTTTCATAAATATGCAGTTTGATGCCAAAACACAGGACCAAAATCTTCCTTAGTCTCTGAAAATGATAAAGTAGGCCAGTGAGTTCTTGTGATGAAAAGAGAATATTTTAAAAACACCGCATTCAGTTATTTACACACAGATCAGCTTTTAATATTTCTAAACCTTAAAGTTATGTTCACAGCTAATAAGGAAGTAACAAGGAACCATTGTTTGAAGAAATATTTTGTACAACAAGTGTCCAAGACTTATCCCAAGGGTATTTGTAAGTGGATTAGCACAGCTGTTTCATTGCTTTGAGGTCATGTGTGACATCTGCTGCAGAAACCTGGATCAGAGTATGCAGTTCGTGTCTACCTGAGCGCTTTATCATGGCTGTGGCTGGTGCAGAGAGGTGAGAAAGTGGATAGGGAGAGTTTTGGACCTTTCTGTAAGTTCATAGCTTGAAAGTGAGCTGGCATGTTAAATTCCACAACCTGGTAGCCTGCAGGAAGCGTTAGTATCCTGCTGCTAACTGTTTCAGGCTTTCTGCAGTTGGTCAGAGTAAAAATAACCAGTCCCGAGACTCTCCTCACCTTCTGACAGAGCAGATTTCAGCCTTAGTTTTGTTTTCGTCAGAGTTCATCCCAAAAAGCCTTGGATGTATTACAGTCCTCAGGTTGTCAGTGCTGGGTGTCAGGTGCTAGGTGTTTCTCTCCTACCCTTCTCAGGTTTAATAAGTAATATTTTACCTTACTTGTGTCTCTAGTATTCTCTCTTTATTTGCCTGTGTTCTGAGCAACTCCTAAATCTAATCACAACATAGGAAGGAAATGTACGTCACATTTTATTCTTCCTAGATGTTTTTCCTATAACATAAATACCGTCACCTGGTATAGTTAGACTGTCGTAGCAGACCTGACAGCGGGGGGAGAGTTGTGTGAGGCACTGCATGCGCACATAGGAGGGTTTCTGGTGTCTGCAGAAATTTGCAATGTAAAGGACTTGGCTTTCCTCAGAGAATTGCCAAGTTTCATCATTACTTATGCTTTAAATGCTACTTGCTTCCTGCTGTTTAGTACTTAGGAATTAAGATGCTTCTGGTAATATAAACTCTAGAGGCATGCTGTTAAGATGTGCTTTTCATGTCCATGATAATCTGCTGTTTGTGTTCAGGTTTTTTTCCTACTGAATACTTTTCTTTCTCTTACCATGACCCAAAGTGTTACATATTAGATTGACTTAACCCGTGTTTCCTTTGTCTGACTTCTGTACCTTCCATTTTTGCATGTTGGAATTCATACAGACATGTGCATGGTACATAATGGAATTGCAATGAAAAAAGGTAACTTTGCATAACAGCAGAAAGTCTTACATCCTCATTTCATACTTCTCACTTCCTTTCTTCCGTACCCCTCCTCTTTTAATTCATTTTTTCATTGCACTGGAGGAATGGACTGTAGTTGAAGTATCTGAAACGTGGACAATTAACACATTAATGAAAAAAATTTGAAATCAGACCAAAAGCTATCCCAGAAAGGTATTGAATAAAACGAGATACGATTTCTCTCCTCTGGCTCTGGAAAGGGCACCTTCACATTCCAGGCAAGAGTTTTGGCTCATCAGGACCAGTTTTATGGAGACGACCTGCAGTTGTCAGAAGCAGGCCAATGACAAGAATTAATATATTAACTGGTATGCAGTACTCTTTGACAAATTGCTTACTAAATACATCAAAATTGATTGGACATTCTGTGTTTAAATTGACAAATGACTGCATTAGGGGAAGGAGGGAAATCCATTAATTACAGCTGCCCTCAACCATAGGAAATGTAATCGTATAAATATAGATTTTGTTAAAACAAAAGTCTGTACTTTACTACAGTGTTGCTGGTAAGTGTACTTGCACCTCTTTGCTATTATACCTCCAATAGGAGGTTTTGAAGACAGATCTTTGCAATTGGCTTTTAAATAATCAAAGACCATTTCTGTTGTGTTAAAAGGAATGATGCAGTGTTTCTTTATCCCACTCTGACTGCTTCTGGAAATTGTTTCTCTCTCAGAAAAATGGACATGTAGCTGAGGCTTCTGCTGTCTCATTAATTGTTTATCCTAAATGCAATGTAATTCATATTCCACGATGTTGGGATTCAAACCAGTACTCTTTATTCTCATTCTTTGTGCCTCTACTGGTCTCCAAGTAATACTTGCAGGGGTCTTAACTTATTTCTGAGTAAGAATTTGCACTTGAGTTAGGCCTGAAGATATAATCAGTTTTATAGACTTCGTTAAGGGATTCTTGAAAAAATTAAGGTCTGTGTTTATAGCTGCCTTTGACTTTTGGCTGTTACAACAGATTTTCAATTTCTGGACCAACTGTCGTACGTATCTTGTGTTTTACTGAAAATGGCTTTCATTAGAAGTCAAACTTAGTAACTGTTCATTGTCTTCAAAGGGAGGGGGCTAGGCTTTCCTCACTGTTTGTTTGGGCTAAATGATAACACAATTTATACAGATAATCTCTGTAACGCTGACATCATGTTTGCACTTCCTGCTCCCTCTAATGAAAGCTATGCACCCTGAGCGAGACTTTTGTCTCTAAGCAACATTGTGGTTCTTTATGGCCTATTTTATATTCCTTTCCTACATTCCATTGATGGAAATAAAAATTCCACACACAGAGCTAGTGATTGTGCAGTGGAAAGCAAGACTGAGAGTAAGAGTGGAAAGTGTATTAAATAACTGTGTGACTATATGCTATGAAGAGAGATACTATGAAAAACAAGCTACAATGCATGTAATCATAGCCAAACTGCTGCCATACGAGTTACACCTAGCAGACACAGTAAAGAATCTGGTCATTCTGGTCTGCAAGCCTTTTTCCAGGCGCAGCAGAGCGTGATGGTGGTCTGGTAACAGGCTAATGAACTGGGACTGATAATTATATTTAGTGTTCTACCACCTCCCAGCCTTCTACTTCTATTTTTCTTCTTGCACTCTTTTGTGTGTGCATATTTAATAGTGTAATCTTTCTCTCTCACTAATATGAAAGAATATACGTTATGGTACTTCTCCCACTATATACATAGCTACAGTGTGTGTGTATGTAGCATATTGTGTAAGGCAAGAGCTGTATCTTGCTCTGTGTATGTTCAATGTCTATCACAACGGAGCTTGATTTCAAATAATAAAACCGATCAAAACCAGAGCCCATTCTGTAACAACAGTTATGCTATCATGTAGTTACGAGGTGTTCAAAGACTTTTTGCTCTGTTTCTGTGACATCTCTGCATGGCCACGGTCAGACGTGAGTTTGGAGTAGTTCAGCAGTTAGTGCTCTCAGCTGCCCATTATGGTGCCTCTGCTGGGCTTTACTGGTTCTGCAGCAGCACTGGTAGCACTTCAGAGCGAAGTTGGCCAGTTTAACATAATCCACCGATGAAGGCTATCTAAACAAAGCTCTCTGACCTCACCCTGAGGTGGGCGAAGCCCACTTGAGTTTATATGAGCTGCTGTGCTGTGTAGCCTGGAGAGGAATTGGAACAAGCAGTGGTGTGTGGGTTAATGTTTTAAACTGCCATCATTTTTATGTACTGATCATATGAATGTTGCCTATATTACTGGCCTTTCAGATGTACCTGTGCACCACAGATGAGGGCTTTTCCACAAAGTTGTGTTGATTGAGTGTTATGGGCTTAAAACTGCAGGAAAGAACATAGCATTCATGAAAAGTCGGAGTGACGTAGCTGGGCATGGCAGAGCTATGGGCTATCGTGCAGGAAGGCAAACAGGGGAGGACACTGCTTTGTCTGTGCTGAGCAGATGTAAGCCCAGCTTTTTGGTAGATTGAGTGAGTCCCCGATCACAAGACGTGTTACGTTTCAATGATTCTGCCAGGGTTTCCTCCCTATTCTTAACAAGAGTATTGCAGCTAAACCTTTGTTAGTTGTTAACGCAGTCCACTTATAGATGGGACACTGCATTATGTTGTTATTTTGCTATTTTGTGTACAACCAGCACACAGCTGAGATTTCATGTAGTTACTTTGGTACATATGTTTAACTTTATTATCCAGATGGGAATTTTAAAAAATACTTTCTAGATTATCGGTTTGTCATTATTATTATTCTTTCTACTTCAGATTGCCTCTAGCTAGTGTATCATTTTCATGAAATTCTACTTTGTTATTACCATATAGTATAAGAATACAACATACTTTTAAAAAGAACTTCCTGGGTCTCTGCATCAGTAGTTTCAAAGGAGTTGTGCAGATGTCCTGTAAAAATCAAGATCCTTGGGGAAAAATTTATAATTCTTTGAAATTTTGAGGAGGACGTTTCTATACAGAAAAATGAGTTTCAGAATTTCAAAAAATTAATTCTTAAGTGTTTATCTTGACTCAGGTATTCTCTCCAAATATTGCATGAAAATATGAGTATATATATGAACATATAAGTGATACAGGTAAAATACGTTGTAGAAGAATTTTTGCAATTTAAAAATATTTCATATTTGGAATTTTTTATTGTGTTTAAAACTGTAGCAGATCTTGTATACAATTTATAAATATATATGCTTATTTATATATATTTTATGACTACAGTTAAAAAATTTCCAGTGCGACTGATTCCAAGCATGCATTTCTCTTACAGAGTTGTTACATGTATTTGGGGTTTTCTGGCAGTAGTCACAAACAGTGAAAATGGAATTTTCAGGTTTGCTTTTTACACTTGGAGGCGTAACAGATTGCAAGCTAATCTGGATCACCTTTCCATTCCAGAAAAGATGTTTCTAATGAAACTGTAGTTCATGGTATTTTTCTTAAGGGAAAACTATGTTTCCCTAAAACTGTAACCTGCACTTCCTGCTCCCTACAGGAAACAGGATTGAGTGGTCAAGGGAAGCAAATTTAATTTCTGACTGAGCATAGGACTGATTGGGGTAAATAGGAACAGGGCAGATGTCATTTCATGAAAGAGCTGCATCATTGCATATGAGTGGTGCAGTAAATCATGATACATTCTTCAGCTGTGATTGGTGTTTGTGAAATAATGTAGATGAGGTGGATAAAAATTAACTCTGTAAGGTGCATTGGATGCTGGCAATGTATGTTAAGTTTTTGATGCATATATATACCTGGGCATGTGCATGGCTTCATCAGATTACTGCATACTTGCCCATCTTAATCCATATTTTATAAACTAAATGCTGGAAACAGCACTGCATATAGGAATTAAAATACTTTCAGATGTGTACAAACAACAATAATGAACAAGGGCACATGCTGAAATAGTTCTTTACTATTCTTACATGGTCATCTGGAACTTCTTAGAGAGGGGTCCATCAACACGAAGGGGTCAGTTTTCAAAGCAGTGTACAGGGATTTAGCCGCGCGACTCCTATTGACGTTAATGGGAGTCAAACGGGTAAATCCCCACGCACCGCTTTGAAAATTTACTACTAAGCCTCTTGACTTCTCACTACATACTTTGATTGTAACAGTAATCCATGGTTAACATAATTTTCCCGACAATAATGTCAAACATACTTTTGAAGTCAGTGAATTATAGAAATAGTTACCTCTTCCATAATTCTTTAAAGATGGCCATCAGATGGATTTTGCCATAGGTTCGTGCAGTTGAAATTATTCTTTAACTCAGGAAAGAATATATATGTTATCCTTTGGTACAGAACTGATAGTCTGCTCACAGTCTGAGCATTTGAAGCATTCAACAACCTTAAGATGCTCCATACTGTGAGTAATATCAGGTTCTAGCTCTGTCCAGCTTTAAATGGTCATTGTACTTGACTGGTTTCCTATGGGAACTTCAGAAATGGAAACTGGAGTTAAGCACAGTGAATGCATACCCATCTCAATGCAGCCAGCAGTAATGGTGAAGCCTGAACACCTAATGAGCACCTTTTAGGGGAAAAAAAAAAATGCCAGGCTGTTGACTATCAGACCCGTGTTAAGTAAGGAGCAAGTAAAGCAGTCATCAAAACTGGGAAAATCTAAGGAGAATTCATATCCTGATTATAGACCTACCTATTCCTTTAAGATTAAAGTGCTGATACAGAGAATGGATGGTCTATAAAGCACCTAATAAACTGTGAGCAATATACAAATAATGAATGAATAAATCTACAAGTCAATTGGTGGTGTGAAATAACTGTTAGGCTGGTTAAACTCCTGGTTTATGGGGAGGGGGGGTGGTTAGCTTAATTTTATGATGTTTATGATGTTTATCCATACAAGAATCTCAGAAAGTCCTAACGGGGAAAAAAATGAGTGGGGAGAAGTTTTGAGTCAAAGAGGATATTTTAATTTGCATGGCATGCTCCTGCAGAAGTTTACAAGCTGAAAAATGCATTAAAACCAGAACTTTGTTCAGTAACATATAGCCACAAGTAAAAATACATAGAGCATATCATCAAACTGCAAACAGTTTGTTTTAAATATGGCTGTAAGCATTGTGTCTAAAATGATATTTTGGTCTTCACTTTATTGTCAAACTTGAGCAGAGGTAGAGCCAGCAGGCATAGAGCTCTGTGCTCTAAGAGAAAATTTAGGAACATGCATGCAGTAAAACTCACTAAGCAGTTGTTGGGCTTGACCTGCATGGCAAACCTGACTGTGGGATACTGAAACCCACCTCTGACAGAAGTGAGATCACACATATAAGATGGAAAAACAGGTGAACCTGTTGAATTTGAAGCGGCTGCATGTAGACCTAAACCAGAACTGTCACATTCTACTTGTCATGGGCAACATGATGTAACTAATGCACCAGTAGTTCCAGAAGTAGCATGAAGTAAATAATTCAAATTGTGGAGCTTAATTTTAAGAGAAGTATTCCTGAAGCTTATTGACAAGCATGTGATTACCTCAGGTCTCTAAACCACCTATGATAATTTTAGATATAACTTAAGAACCACAGAAAAAGCATCAAAATCAGACATTAAGTGTATGATTTCTATGAAACCTAAAAGATACGTAATTTTTATTCTGTGTACCTCTTTGCCATGGATATCACTAGACACTGCGTGTGGACACAGGATAGACTTCAGAGTTAATGAATTACTTAAGAGTACATTGTTTCTGTTTCTACTAGATTTTAGAATCTTATTTCAAATTACAAATTTTGTGTATTCAGTTGAAATAAAGGAAAGCTCTCTGGGTGTCTGCAGTCATGTGTATGGCAGGCAGCACAGAACAAATAGTCTTTATAGTCTGCAAATGCCTTTGCTCTTAATTTGGACAAACATACATCCCTTAGAGAAGAGCACATTGGGAATTTCGTATATAACTCTCAATTAAATTGAATTGTGTAAAGCTTATTTATATAAATGAGAAAATTAAAACCTTTTGGTTCAAGAAGTACACAAAACTAAGTAAAACTAATGATTTATTGTTCACAAATTAAAACCATAAGTGCACACACTACAATTGAGCTGTAGTGTTTCTTTGTTCCAACACTTCTATGCTGCTGAAAGATGACAATTTATAGTCTTTGAATGAATAAAGATTTGTCTTAGGTCTAGGTATTTATTGTATAATTAGCCCATCTATGAACAAAACCACTGTTTGTTAATTCCAATATTCGTCAAGCATGTATATTTGTCTAGGTCTTGCTCACGTGTCAAGAATGCCTATGCAAATTATTTGAGGTTAATAGAAATAGTTGGGTTTCTTTATTTGTCACTAAATATCATGGCAAAATTTCAAAACAATGGGGTTTTTTTCATACTTGGTCATTGAACTGTGGGAATCGGGTCCTGCAGTTCCAGAGGAATACCAGCTCAGCAGTGTTTCAGCCTTTGCTTTGGCCTGTGTTGAAACTTTTGTTTCCACAGTCACTTCTGTGTGGTTTTCCTGGTGTTAACAATTATCACACAAATGATTGAGTTTGTTATGTGGTGGGTTTTTTTCAGACCCTTGCCTTTAATAGTCTTTCTTCGATATGGTAGTAAGATTAATCCTGTAACTGCAGAGAAGGGAGTCTGTAAACTTTAAAAATTTATCTTAGATTATGGGTAAGCACCTGCACCTTTGATTTTGAGGGTAGAAAATGAGACGACAGTGTTCAGGTCATGAAAGAAGATGAACAACAGTTTTCGCTGAGATTTTGTTTTTCCTTAGTTAAATGTGGAGTGGTTCAGTAGAGCTAGTCAGGATGGAGGGACAGGAATATATTCCAGATTTAGAGTTGATGCAGATCACTTTTCACTTGGAGGACAGAGATTAAAGGTGTTACTATTATTTTTGAGCAGCTGAAAGATGGGTTTTGCCCCTTGCCAAATATTTATGGCAAAGCTCTGATTTTTGCTGTAGGTAGCACTCCAGTTTTTAAAAAGTGACCTTGAATGTTTGCTTATGGAGTTCTTTGCATTTCTAAGCAGACTTTAGAAACTCATGTCCTGTTATACTGCATAAACAGAAGTTGTATGTTCTAACTCCCACCTTAGATTTTTATTTTTATTTTTAATAAGCACTCATTTTCTTTGTACTTTTTTAATCCATGGGTAATTGTACAAAATTCTGCATGTTTGTGTATTTCTAGATTAAACAAACTCAGTTGCGTTCTGGTATTTGATATATGTTTGTTCCAGCTGTTCGTGTAAGAATAGCAAAAAGTTAAAAATTGACATAGCTTAGACATAAAGCATTGAATTTATTATTTTAGGAAGGTACAAAACACCTGCAATTGCCAGTAAAATATCTCTGTGCAAGAAGGGCTTCCTTGTTCCTTGTCTATGTGTGTGCCATTTGTGACTTTTTCCCAATGAAAGAGAAATTACAGGAGTGCAAGTAAAAACACTACTTGCTGCAAAGCTTTTGAAGAATTTGAATTTTATTATTTGCTATCCTGCATGATAGTGAAATTCTTTGGAAATTGAAAAAACTCTGTTATAGCATAAGAATAGCTTCACTGAGGTGTAAGAGGCTGCCATAATTTCCAGTGTGAGTTCAGATTTTCGAAGAATTAAGCTGGAAGATAAAAGGTTACTTTTGAGCTCAGATTCTTGGAAATGTCCCTCTGGGCTTAAATTAATCTCGTCTTGGAACTTGATACCAATGCAAGAGGTGTGTGACCCAGAAATGAAGAAAGAATTGTTTTTACATTTTTAGAACATATTTGTTCCTGTAACTTCAAGGCCGTTTTTAACTTGAAAAAAATGACCACATGTGTATCTGTAATAAGCAGTACAGCGATGGCAAATCTCCAGCAAGGATCACTTGTCTTTTAAGGTCATATCTCACAGAACACGGCATGCTCCCACTAAGGGCAGTGGGAGTAGAGCTTGTTTTGCCTGTGGTAAGGCTGGGACCATCATTATGGGATCCTGCTATCAAAACCAGACTCTCTTTAAATGCCTGCTTTTGTGATAGGTGTGGTACATAAATGCTATTTTATTAAATAGCAAAATAAATTACTGAGGTTTGACCTCAGCTAAGGCTTTATCACTGTTGCCCTGCTGGTGAACTCTAAGGCAGAGCTTTTTCATGGAATTCAGCATGTCGTCACTTTTTGGTAGAAAGAGTTAATGCTGCGCTCTAAAGCTCTTCTGAAACGTGTGTTATTGCAAGACCTATGCAAAGCTGTGATTTCTCAGGAAAAGGCATACAGCATAGGACCAAAAATATTCTTAAATTTAAACTTCTTTCTCACTGTAAAGCTGTCTTGAATCTCCAGTAAAATATAAGAGTATTACCCAAGGGAGAAGTACGGTGACAAAGCAGGGTGGATGCTGCTCCCTGGGCTAGCATTTTTGCAGCTAGTCACTGAATAGCAGCTTCTCTAATCTTGACAGCTCTAGTAGTTGCCCGTGGGATAGAAAGAACAAAAAAAATTCAGAACAGTCCATAAAGTTCCTGTTGGTTTGAAAGCAAAAACATCTGCTAGAGTCATGAACAGTTTGTTAGCGGAGTTCAATAACAGGAAAGCCTGCAGTTGATCAGCTGTGCCCTCAGAAACAGGCATTACTGCAGTCGGTAGAATTTATTGTTAGGGGAGTCAGGAGATATGGGGAAGATTAGGGCAACAGCAAAACGTGTCAAAATACTGGGTTTGTTTCATCGGTTTCGAATATAAACTTTACCGGTAAGGAAGAAGTGTGGGCATTATGGTTTCATGTTCAGATATTTACTGTGAATCGTCAGCTGTTTGTAATCCAGGAAGGTATGTGTATTTTCTTAATACAAGTTTGATATGGGCTGGACAGACACATCCGTAAGTCATTGAATTAGATCTGTCATGGTTGTAATGAAGCAGATGAATGTAGTTTCTATATTATCTTGAGAACTGGTGAACATACACTGCTGAATGTCAAGGTGTGTATGTACACATACGTGCAGGCACAAATTGTATTGATTTCAATGAATATGGCAGATGCATAGTATCTCATGGGAAAAACTTGACACTTTGTAAGAGTATGTCCGAATGTATATAGCACTTGGAATAATTCTTTAATAAGTTAGGCCCTGAACTGAATTGGGTATATTGCAGGTTTCAGGATAAGGACTCTCTGCGATACAGAGGTGTTAGAAATGGCTCCATAGCTGAGGTTGGGTTCTGATACCCACTTACACAAACAGGATGAAAATCCCTTTATTTCATATAGTGTATGGATTTATGAAAACCCTGTGCTGTTTATATTATAGAGGCGCCGTTCTGTATTTATGGTTACAATTGTGTCTGCTTTGCCATTATAAACTCCTATTATTAGGGGTTTACAACATGGCTGTAAAAATTTGTAGTGGATGGAAACTTGACACATAAAGGTCAACCCTGTAATAATACAGTTTTTAAAAATCAATTTAAAAAACTTTGAGTCATTTTTAGATTATGTGAATATGAAAAATATTGGTTCTAATTTTAGGATTGTCCGGTATCTTAATGCTATAGCATAAAACTCTCTTGTTTTACCAAAGTAAAAATACCATTGTTGCATTTGCTTTTTTTAATTTGCTTTTGCGGTGTCTGCTCTTCCCTCAAAGCGGGTATGGTTTCTTGGTATTGAATCCAGGCCTCCAACAGGCCCCTGACGGTAAGCAGGTACAAGAAAATGAAAAATACCTGCTGTCTTATTGCCTGGGGTTCTTGCTTGCATTTTGCTTTTTCTAAACTCTTTCAGCTTTCTCAGGTGTGAAGTTTTAGTTAGAGCAACGTAACGCTACCGCCATAGACAGTAAAGTAGCTAGACTGTAAGCTTTGCCAATATGTTTAAATGACTCAAGGACCAGGCATCATGAAATACTAATCTTTACAATAATGTGTGTACGATTCTCTCTCTTTTTTGTGGTAGCATTTGAACACTAAATAGTGATTTTCCCCAAAGTTGTGTGTATATATGGTAATCACTTTAAAAGTGGTTTTGGATACCATGCAGTCTACAGAGCTGAAGAACTTGCATTTTTCTGTTGTAGTGAGTCCATATGAACACAAAACAGTAGTGAATAGAGGAACAAAATTAACTTAGTTTTGTTCTGTGAATTGAGGTTATTTGTTTGTACCAGTCTTTTAAGAATAGTAGAGACTTAGGTATTTAAGCAGTTATAGTAATGTAAGATTTCCATGGTGCTGCAAGAAAAGCTTTGCTGATGAGCACTGTGGACAGATCTGATGTTGAGTCAAACCAAAAATTTACCCAGCCTTGCATCTCTGGTAGCGACTGGAAGCAGATGCTCCAACGCCCAGGAGTTTGGAGGTTATGGGCTTCTTGGAGGTTGTGTCTGGACTGTTATGTTTAATAGCCGCTGATGAATTTGTCCCTCAGCTTGAACTAAGATATGTTTCTAGTTATCAGTGTCACCTGCAGGTGAAAAAAGTGTTTTTCTTATCTGTCCAAAATTATTGTACGGCATTACTATAATGCAATGCAACCCTTGAATACAGAATTTCTGGTATTTTATAGTCCAGTGAAATAATCTCAGTGTTTAGTCTTTGTAGCAAATTAAATATCAAACTCTGCTTTGTTTCGGATTCTTAATTAATATATTGTTACTGCTGTAATTAAAAGGTGATACTAAGATGATAATGAAGCCCTTCCAATTAAATTGCAAAAAAGTCAAATCCTAAAATTCAAGTTGTTTGTGAAGCCAGCTTTAAATTAACTACATTAACGTCAAAATGAGAGTGATAAGTCAGTTCCTGAAGTCTGGAAGTACTCTGTGTTCAAAGTCAGTACATGTACCAGTGCCTCAGGATAGCTTTTGTCAGTATGCTTTAGCACAGTTCAAATTCTGAAAAGTTTGTAGAAAAGGCTTACCTCATTGACAGTGGCATATCTCAGTGTTAAATTCCTCAAGGCAGGTGGTTGTCATCTGTATTGTGCTGTTCTGTATGTTCATGAAGTACTTAAGGTTAAAAGAAGAGCCAGTTGGGTTATCGTAGTGGCTGTATGTATACTTTCAAGTCAAAGAGCAGAAATCTTTTCATCACTTTTGATGTCAATATTTGAGCTCTTTCTGTGCTCCAACATATTGTCACGGATTTAGGAAAATATGTGTGTTGCTGTACCAATAAGTTACTGAAAAAAGCTTTTTATAAAAGCATTTAACAGTAAATCTGATTTTTCAGTTTTCTGTTTTTTTCAGTGGTTCCACCAGGGAGCCCTGGACCGATCACTCGACATGAGTCATATGACAGCTTAGCATCTGACCACAGCGGGCAAGAGGATGAAGAGTGGCTTTCACAGGTATGCTTTTTAGGGGCGTTCCAGTTCAGGAGTGAAACAGTAATAGTATCCACCAGAAGTAAAATTCACAACTTTCCTCAAAATAGAAAGTAAGCTTCCAGTAGGCCATGGGTAATGCTGCGTGTAAAACTGACTTCACTCCTGACTCAACGTGGTATGAATTTGATGGTCTTTACATTTTAGCCAATCTATACAAGCTACATTAAAAGCCATGTAAAGCCCCCATCATTACTGGCACAAGTCACATCCTTGGGAAGTTCAGAATGAAGTAGGAAGTTTCAGTGGGCCTGACGTGCTCCTTTTCAGACACGGGTAAAGGAAGTTGGCTTGGCAAAGTGGTGATGCCTTTTCAATTGTGACCTGTGCTGTACTTACTGCATTTTAACATAAAAATGGTAGATTAACTGGTTTACTTCCTTCTTTTTCTGGTTACCAGCTACTGCATTTTCTACTGATAATTCATTTTGAGTTCTGGCTAGATGGAAGTACTATAGTGCTTTAAAATGATCATGCTTAGTGGAATATTTTTATATGAGGTTAAATCTTTGTGGTTTTATCCATTCTTGCTTTGTTTCAGTCGATGAAGCTTCTCTTTAAGAACTCAGTACATACTTGACTATTTGGCTCAAAACATAACTTCAGTTTAAGAATGTAGGTCATGAAAATACACTGAGAATTAGCTCCTGTTAGCAATAAAAGGTTAGAGTGAAATAAAGAAATAAAAATTACAAATGCTCTGGATTTACTAAAGCCATTACAGGGTACCTGATATGTGGAATTCATCCTGACAAATTAGGTGGGTTTCTTTTGGTTTGAGAACAATGTTACGGGAGTGATGCATTAAATGCGTTGCTGGGGTGTATGGCATAAATATGAAATACTCATGAATGAGATTTGCTTCTCCCACTGGTGAATACATCATACACAGCATTTTCCTAAAATGAGAAATTAGGTTTCCACATGTACCGGTCCAGGAGCAGCATTCATTGGGGAATCTATTCATGTGAATCTGCTTACCTGGCCTAAGTTTTCAGATGTTGCTGCACATTGATATATCTTACTTGCTTATGCTGTCTCTAATTTGTCAGAGCACAAAGATGGTGAAACAATCCGTGTAGTCAACAGGAATTTTATCACTGAGCTCATTGGGGCCAAGATTTCACCTGTAGTTTTCCACCTATCCTCTCCAGTACTGTTTGGATAGTTTAGCTTATTTTACTGTTCCGATGACTTTCTGGTTTAGTGGGCAACCTCAGAAAAAAGAGAGTAAGGTAAACCTACATTATGGAGATTAGTTTATTACTGATTCTTGGAAAATAGGAAACTCAAAGGAACTTAAGACTGCTTGAACTTCATCACATCTATCCCTCTAGAAGAGTAAATATATTTATAAGAGGAAAAAAAAAAATCCCAAGTGATGTCATAGAACACAAATAATTCAGAGAATGCTTCCGGAATGTTTAATTTTTGCTAAGTGAAGAGAGTGATGATAGCTCTTTTGAGCATGAAGATGCTAGCATTCTCTAAGCAAGCCACTTTAGATTAAGCCTAAAATGCAAGTATGTTTTTCAAAATTAAAGTGTTGTTATCAACAGTAACAGCATGCCGTGAAAAAACACTGCCCTTCACTTCAACTTTTCAATTAGAACAGTGGGTAATGTGTGCTGTCAGTGTGAAGTAGATACAATATGTTTGTCCTGCACACAACAGAGTAGTGAATAGGAACATCTGGCCGTAGCCTCAGTAAAATTGCAAAGGCATCTGTTTACCTCTCGGCTCTGTGACACTGATGGTTTCAAGCTTAAAATATACAGATTACTTTATCTGTGGCCTAATTTACACTGCTACATAAAAGCTACTTGCCTCAGAAACATCTACAGTCAATCTGAGTTACGCTAAGATAAATGCAAAGATGGAAATAGTGCTAAATAGGCTGTGCATTTATCATCTTACGTTAGCTGAGAACGTTAGCCAGTGTTCAAAATTGCTTCTTAAAGAGTTAAGAATCACTACTAGTATACATCTATGTCATATATGTACACAAAAATATATTTCATTAATTTCCTCACTAAATTGCATTTTTGCTGTGAAGCTGATCATTGTTTTAGCAGAAATTGATAGGAATTTAATAGTCTATTTTTGTCATCTTAAAAGTATGAGTTCACCAGAGCTTAATATTTTCATTCCATATTTCCTGTTTCTGATCTTTAAAGGCTCTTTTTGATTTTTAAAATTGTATCACAGAAGACTTATGCTTTGTTTACCCTATCATTTACAAGGCCCAATTTTCCTGATCATATGCGTTTCCAGCAATGTTACCATCTTAAATGTTCATGGTTGTTTGCATTCCTATAGTTGGCTTATTTAAGAGTTTGCCAGAATTGATACTCACCAGGTTTGTAGTTATCAGTGTGAAAAGACATTTTTAAAATATTTTGGATGCTTCATTTACTGAAATAATTTATTTTTCAAAAGTTCATACCTAGTCTCTCTCTGGGAGCCAATACCTAGTGGAAAATATGAATATTTGAAATTGTTGTTTGTTAGACACACCACCTGCATTCTCTGTGCCTTTTGGAAGTAGGCATGGAACTGAGAAGCTTGTGTGTCTATGTGTGTATCTACACCTAGACATACATACAGATACATATCTCATGTATGCCTATTATATAATATATGTGTGGTTGTTCCTTGCAAGCAAACACCCTTACTTCTGTTTTAATTGCTGGAATTTTGGTTAAATGAATATGTATGTGTGTGTAGCTGCCCTTTTACACATCATGTGTTGCACATACATGTTTATATTACAGCTGCATAGTAAGGAGTGTGACCTGGGCTGTTCAGTGTCTCACAGCACACTTCACGTTGCTCTGTTACAAATCTTGTTTTCCAGCAAGATGGTCTCTGCCAGAGGTATCCTCAGATATGCCAATTATGAGTAATTATGAGCTTTGATTTGAAATACAGTTTGCACTATATACATGTGAAGCTGCGCTGTTTAATGTGTGAACTTCTAGAAAGCAGCTGTAACAAAGCTGTAACAGCTTGCTTTTAAAATGTGCATCCATTGACCTGGTCAGTATTGAGGTTATCTGGGGGAGGTAGACTTTTTCAGTTCCTCTGCCTACTCAGTGTAGATGCAGATGGAACTGGGTTCCCCTGTTTGTTGCCACAACAAGAGTAGCTTTTTAGTGTTCAAGTTTATAGCGTGTATTTCTAAATGGCAAGAGGAGCAGTGAACAGGGTCAGGTGAAGTCATAGCCAGGATGGACTGTTGGTCTTCAGAACAGTTTAAAACCTGGGGTGCAGTGTCCCCAAGCTGGCAGTTCAAGGGCTTTCAAGGCTCTGCAAGAAGCTCTTGGCTTTGGCTACAGCATCGCTCTCTAGCAAAGGCGTTCCAAATCTGCCCTTGTTCAGCTTCCTCTGAACTGATGGCACAAAACACTCTTTTTGCCTGGGAACAGCAGGATTCTGGGGGTTCAGTGTATTGAAGGAACCATTCAGTATATTGCAGGTTTTTGTTAAGCATTTCCCCATCTTCCCACAGGTTGAAATAGTGACTCACACAGGGCCTCATCGACGCCTGTGGATGGGCCCACAGTTCCAGTTCAAAACAATCCATCCCTCAGGCCAAACTACTGTCATTTCATCCAGTTCTTCGGTGCTGCAGTCACATGGTCCAAGTGATACCCCGCAGCCTCTTCTGGACTTTGATACAGATGATCTTGATCTTAACAGTCTCAGGTAAAAATAAAATCAATTTCCAAGCTGTTTCACATTTGTTGTGTGAATAACTTGCCTCATGCTTAAATGAGGCCATCTGTGTAGAATGTGTAATAGTTTTCATCAAGCTTGTCCAGATGAAAGTCTTAGAAGAGTGTGTGACTCAACAACAGTAAAAATTCATCCAGGCCAAGCAGCTTAGATTCCTTTCTGCTGCCCCTTCTTGGGTAAATGACAGTGAAAGACAGTACAAAGTCTGGTGGCCTTGCTCAGCATCGTCTTGGCTTTTACGGTTTCTGCATTGCTTAATAAATTCATTTTCTCAGACATGAGTGGGAGCTTTATGTCATAGATTTAGATGCTGACTGTGAAGTGGTCAGCGTGTTGGAACAGTAAGTGAACTTCTGGAATGTTTTTGCCCTCCCTGGTTTTTTTCCCCTTTCTTTGCTTCCTACCTTGTAATTCTTTTATGTATATTTAATTCATCTGGTTTTGGACACTGGCTGATTTGGAATTGAGGGCAGGAGGGGTGGGCTTGGGGAAAGGGAGAGAAAGAAGGAGTGCAAAGGTAAACGTGGGTTTATATGTACTGATAGCTAGTGATTTTGTAGAAGTGCTTTATGCACCATGTGTTTCTGCGTCCTGTCCAGTAACTCTCAAGACTTAACGAGTTTCCATGCTTCTGACTCTGCATGTGATTTGGAGTCCAAAGTTCTGTGGTATGGACTTGGATTGTTTGGGACTCTGAAACTCTTACGAGTAAAACAAGGGAGATGGATAATATGACTAATCCTATTAAAACCAGGCAGATTGTCCTTGGACTGAAAATACATGGTTTTGAAATGTGTGATTTCTCCTTGCATGTAATTACTCCCACAAGTAAGGATATAGCTGTCAAATATGTTATTTTTTTTATTGTATATATCTATATGTAGAAAGAAAGCAGAAATTTTTAAAAAATTAATATAGATACATGTTACAAAAGGAATAGACAATTACAAATGTGTCTCTTCTCCTAAACTGTCAAAGAAAATGCTGCTGTTCTGGAGGGCGTAGAGGCCTTTTAACCAGTTTGGGTAGGGTGAGCTTTTTTTTTTTGAGGCTTTCTGAAAGCTCACATCTGAGACATAGTTTGGGGATACTGCCTTTGTGTAAAGTCTCAATCTCTCTCTGGATGGATTATCCAGATCTTGGCTCTGCAAAGGAAAACAAAAGTTTTCAACAGTTGGCTGACTTAAAAATAAATAGTTGCTTAATTGGTTCAGCTGAATCAGGTTTGTGATTTAATTACAGCCCTCATGAGCAATGATTTTGACACAGGTGGTAACTATAACTTATTATTTAGGATTCAGCCAGTTCGTTCAGAACCTGTTAGCATGCCGGGGTCATCGCGTCCAGTTTCTGATCGCAGAGGAGTTTCAACAGTGATTGATGCTACTTCAGGTAGAAACTTGTTGTTTTCATGTTTTCTTTGATATTCATGGCATTCATCAATCTTGTCTTTTTTTTGTCTGGTAACATGTTTACTAACCATTGCCATGTACTTAAAAGGATATCATGATTTTCAGCTGCACAATGGGGTAAGTGCTGTCTTATACGAATACTTTTTGAAAGCTACTGTAATGACTTTTTTTCCTCTTACCACTCAAATCTGAAGTTACAGCATTGTGGTAAGATATGAACACAATATTTATATTAAGTTTAACATGAGCTATAGAATGCTAAAAACCGCCTAAACTAAAAAGCAGAACATTTGCAATTACTAACACTTGAAATGCTTTTATAAATGAATGCCTAAAGTATAGAATATTACAGTTCCATCTCATTTATAAAATAGCTTTCATTGAAATGTAATCATAAATGTAATTGATTTCTGTGAACAGTCAAGACAACAGGATAGTTTATCTAATGTTTGTGTAATAGGCACATTTTCACTACTCGACTCTAAAAGAGTGTGTAAATTTAATACTACAGTGGTTATGTTAATATCAACATAGTAATATATGTACTATAAAAGTTTTCTTCTTTTTTTCTCAATGGTTGGGTATAGTCCATATAAAGAAAGGTCAGCAGAGCTTTATATTCTAGTACTGCTGTATAGCATCTGAAGGGTCCACACAGCAGGATTTTGTCAAATAAAATCTCTCACAAGTAGAATTATTAAACACACAGCATTAGTCAAACAGTCAAGTCAGAGAGGATTTTAATCTTTAGCGATTTGAAAATCCCTGGAGACTGCTGATTGGATTGAGGTTAAACTGTAAAAAGAGACTGTAACACATACAGAAACTGGTTTCTGAAGGTTGTTTTAAAGAGAGTTGAAATAAAAGCTCCTGTTCCAGACTGTGTTTGCTATTGATATAAATTCCGAGTCCAAGATATTGCGCTTTTTGCCAAATTAATTTATTTGGGTATTACAGGATATTTCTTAGATGTGTTTATAACTGAGTTCAATAATAACTACATTTACTTTGGATATTGAGGATTGTCATTAGAAATTCCATTTTCAAATATTTAGAACTTGTTTAATTCACATTGAGCTTAGGCAAACATCTGATGCTGGTTAGTTAAAGGGAATTTTATTTGTTTTACTACATGACAAAGTAATTTTGAAAACAATTGTTTGATACAGAAGAAAACATAAATGCATCAGTTATGATTTTTTGGACTAGTTCATCTATGCCTATTACCCCTAAAAGGTTGCAAACTTGAATCATAGGAGTGCTTCTGTCTGTGTATCTGACACTTTAGATTCAGAGTGATTAATAGCATAGCTGTTCTTCACTGTCAATGTGACTAGGCCAGCTGATACAGATAGAGATATCTGGGTTATCAGGGTGGGGTTTTTTTCCTCTTCTGTATGAACGGAGCAGTGCCTTTACTTATAGCAGGGATGTGTAATAATTCTGAAATATAACCATTCTGGAACGATAATGCGTTCTAAAACTGTGTTATTCCATCTACAACAGAAACAGTGAACCACATAGAACTGTACCTCTTCTATGCTAAACAGCCTTTCCTGAAGTGTGGATGGGGCCCTAATATGAAATGGCTCATGTGAATGTGATGAAGCTCTATTGGTAATGCCTTTAACATGTGTGTCCATATTAAAATTGCCAAAGTCAATTGTATACATTGTTATGATACTGAAAATATATTTATTGTACAGCAGTGACTCAGTTTTGTTATAACACCTCATAAGTTTCGTATAAACAATACATGGATTTTGTTAGGGACATGCTGATAGCAGTGTTTTATTTAACTTCACTGCCAGACAGTTTGGATTTGAATTGATTTTTGATTCAGGGACTTTACTATCCATTTGCAGTTTTCATATTGCCTGATCCCCATCCTTTCCCATGCAGAAATTATTGGTCCAAAATTAGGGTAGATATGCCAGATTATGTGTGATGGTATAGGGGTGTGAATTCTGCTACAGAGTAACGGAGACACAAGGAAAAAAACATACACTGGTTTTTGAGATCTCGTGCTTTTCTTGTAACAGAGCCCAGCAAAGGGAAGAAAAGTATTTTATGCTTGCTTTCCTCTCTTCCCACCTTTGAGATGTGTAGAAAATTACATTAAGCTCAGCTCTGAATATAAAGGTTTTATTTTAAATGCTCTTCATGTACAACATTGAATTTTTTGTGTTATAGTCCACTACTGTAAGTATTCTCATTTCCTGCTGTTACCAAGGCGTGGCCTAAATGGCTTACATTCTTTATGGAAAACAAATTTATTGGAAAATACGTTTTCAGGTTTGAAGGATTTTTAAGTAGGTCATAAATTTTTACTGCCTAAGCTGAACCAGGAAGTGATTCTTCAGTTATGACCCATGCATTTGAGTCTGTTGCACTTTATGAAGATGCTTATCTGGCTGTTTGATTGCCTGTTGCTTAGAGATACAACCAGCGTGGCGCCTCTTCTTATCTAACTCCATCACTTGTTCTTTCTATCAAAAGATTTCAAGTACATGTTTATCATCTTCCATTATTCTTCTGCCATTCTTGATAGCTTCCTTCCTTCTCCCCCATTGGTGACAACTCTTGCATTTCATAAGAAATTTGTGTAATTTTTTATCATTATTTTCACATGTCTTTAGAACTATGGTATATTAATGACAATATTCTCTCACAAGATCATTTGCAAAAATCTTCATTTAAAAAGAACAGAACTCTAATACTGTTACCAGGAATGAAAATTTGCAATAGCATTTTCAAGGTGGATGGCTGTATCTGTAAAGATTACTTGGATAAATTTAAAAAAATGCATATTTCAATATGGTTATTTCAACTTTACTTAATTCTCCTGAAATATTCTTCTCTGGGTTTTTTTTGTTTTGTTTTTAAATCAGATCTTTAAGAAAAGTTTGCAAAAATGTAGTCACCTAAAGCTACTGGACATTTGTCCCTCAATGCACACATTTTAGTCATATGCATCATAGAGAGAATTATACCCTCAAGGATTAAATGCACTGTAATTCCAGATGCTATTCCAGATTGGCAGTTAGAAATGTTAAAGGGACAACACTGAGTTTAAATCTTTATAAAGCAGGAAGCCTTGAATAATAATGGAGAAAAAGAACCACTACTGTACACATAGTAAATGCACACTGCGTGTAGCAAGCGGGCATGTGTGCTCATGTGTCCATTGTTTCCGAAGAAGTGCTGAGGCTATCAGCTGGTTGCATTGGGTTTAACAAAAGTAGGGTAAGTCTTGGGTTACATTTAAGGCTTTATTAGACACCAGAGATGGAAGAGAAACCTTGCAAGTGCCCTGTCTGCAGGAGGTGCTGCAGCTTAAGGTCACACTCCTTACACAACCAAACCAACCAATGCTGAGACAGAAACCTGTAGTGCAACAAAAAAAAATTTGTTGCTGAATGACCTGGCTCTATTTCAGAAGATCACTCCACAGGCATGACTTGACAACTTTACGTTACCTGTACGCATTGAATGCTGTTCCTTTCTTTGATGTGACAAGCATTAGATACGATTTTTAGCTAGCTGAGGATATCTACAGAATGATGGAGACTCATCTAGAAAATATAAGCGTAGGCTAGACATGTAATTGAGTATTTCCACGTACCTTTCTGAATTTTTATACTATAACCTGTAGATAAATGATGCATGTCATATGTGTTAACATACCTGAAAAATCAAACCTGATAGAACTCTACTAATAATAAATAATGAAGAAATTAAAGGGTGTAGGAAGGTCAGGATATCTGTATCGAACAACAACTCTGAACTTTCAGAAACAGAAAACCTCTAGAGAAAGGATTTTGCAGCAGTTCCTGATCACAGTAAATTTGATCGCACAGCTGCATTGAGTCTGTAAGAGCAAGCGTTTCCCTTAAACTGTAACAAATGTGTTGAAGGGCTCAGGTACTCAGGTATGCTCAGTCATAGCTGCTAATTCAATCCTGCTCAGTTAAAAAAAAGTGCGTGCATCTCTGTGTTTATGAAAAGCCTTGTTTATTCCCTCATGCAAAGAGGTTTTTGACACTTACCTGTCAGTCAAGGAATGATTTTGTTGCACTGTCAGCAGAGTAGGAAAGCGTTGATGAAGAAGTTGTCTGATCTCTGTTTTGCATCAGCTTTTTCCTGTCTACCTGGAGGAGATCTCTCTTGCTTGCTTGCTTAGGACAAATACAGAAGTTAGAGTGGGAAGGATTTTAATGAATAAAATTAAACTGTAGAAGAAAAAGATCGTGAGCATTTTTTTCCTCTCTGATTGTGTGTGGGGCAGGGGGAACCTTTATGTTCTTACCTGAAACCTGGCCTGTGCTGTGCTTCTTAGGGATGCACATGTAATTTTTTAATGAAGATTGTTTATTACTGTTGTATGAAACTGACAATACTAAGCTCTCTTCTGGTTACTTCAATCAATGCCCACTTAAAATTGGCTTGTAATTTAGTACTTCCCTTTCTTTTGTGTGTGACTGGCTGGTCACAGACAGATAGCTTGTTGCCTGCAGAGGGTTTAATGAACAGAAGAATTGACTTGGGTTTTGTGGGGGAGGGAGTTTGTCTTCCCTCCCCTCCGCCTGTGAAGGATCTTTTATTGTTCATCACCACACCTGTGAGATAGGGACCATGGGACAAATTTTTACTGTCCAGAAATGCTCTCACTTGGAATTTAATAAACACTTCTGCTGTCACACCTTAAACCATCTGAGCTCTTTTCTGTTGTATGTGCGATCAAATATTTATTCCCAAATGCTGTACAGCAGAAAGTGCTGTCTTGGAGTAGCGGAGATCAGTTATTCAGGTAGTAAAGATGTGTGAATGCAGCTGGCAGATGAAGTCACCAACATTATGAATTCCCAGGCTGTCCTTACCGCCACAGGCAATAACTGACAGGCCTGAGCGGTTGCTGGTTTCCCGTTACGGGTGCTGGTAGGGCCTGGGGAGTCCTGGCGTCACGGATACTTGAGCTGCCCTGCTTGAGTGGAGCCGGCCAGCGCTGGAGGGTCCTTGTCGCACAGAGATGTAATCAATATGGTCTGGAGTCCTTGACCTGAACCTGTAATTACCTGGATGGTATAAAGGTAGTTTGTTGTTGCAGATAGAGATTGAACACAGATCCTCTGAGTATAATGCTGAGCTTTGAAGCCAAGGAAGAGATTTGGCCATTGGTCTGTTCTTCACAGCAGTTAAGAGCTTTTAATAATGGTCATATACAAGCTGTTCTTAGAGAGCATCACCTGTTTGGTAACAGCAAAAACACGTACTCGGCACTGCTTGTTTTGTACTTCTACGTTCTGCCAGCTTAAATTTAAATGAGTGTAAGTTATGGTTCTTCCCTGGAATAACTTCTGAGCCAACTCTGTTAAGTGTTTTAAATAGATATGATATTATTGTGTTATTTGAAAACATTTTGTGTATTGCTCCTAGAATAGTGATAGCATGTGGGATATATCGTGTATTTTTGTTTTCTTGGTGCAAGAGCACACACATTGGCACGCGCTCATACTCTCTCCGTTGTATTCGTCCGTCTTGCTAAATGTGCGCCTGTGTGTGAGCTGTATAATACAAAGTTCTCATATACAGAAATTTTTCCAACTTGTTTTATTTAATCTAATTTGAGAAAATGTTATCAGCTGATTTTTGAAGAGAGCCTTAAGACAGAACTGACTTCAGCAGGCTCCATGATGCCAATGCGGTATACATGATTACATTTAGAAACAGCTATGCCCTATAGACTATGGAGCTGTGAAGAGAAATTAAAATGACCTGACACTACTGACTGGGCACTTGCTGCTGGACCATTGCCTGGCTTGTGAAAAGACTCAGCTGCAGGGATACATGGAGTAGCATTAATGTCTTGAAACACTGGTGGGTGTTTTCTGTAGGCAGGAGAAGTATACTGGAGAGGAAGGGCATGGGAACAGTGACTGAAAGGCAGCAGGTTCATTATATACTGATTTATTTTTGCCTCCGTATGATGGTTGTGGGTGGGTTAGTCTGTCAGTTCTGAAGATGGGAACTCACTCTGCGCAGCATAGCATAGTGATGTGGGGTAGCTGCTACCCTGCTGGTGACAGAGGAGCCTGTTATTCCTCATCTCTGTTTGCCTTTGGTTTAGCTGAGGAGGTTCGTAGTAATTGAAGCAATTCATCTCTTCTAAGATGGTTGTGCTTTGACACATAACTGTCCATCAGCTAAAAAAAAATGGTTCAATATGCAAGTTAGTTTCACACATGCAAGTGAAAATCAAAAATCAACGATTTCTAGACACTGCTGTGTTAGGTTAAGTTTGACTTTAAGCAATTTAACTTACTCAAGGTGCTTAATCCCCCAAAGGCTGATCACCTTGTTCATCTTGCTAATGTGATTCTTGATAGTTCACAGGGGACTTGACAAACAAGAAACCCAGCAGTTTTCACGCTGATGTCATAGCTAGATGAGAGAATAACTGTGACCTAACCAACATAATAACCAAATACAAGGTAATGGGTTTTTTCTTCATATATGAAGATAAGTTGCAGTGAGGCCTCCGGGACCCACGTTAATGGTCATTGGTGCAGTCCTCTGTTGCTCAAAGACAGTTGTTCTCATGTCACACAACCCACTTGACACATGTACCCGTGGTCCATTAATGCAGACAGTGGAGTGTCTTATTGCTTAAGCGTTACATACTAACTTTTAGTTGGGTAAGCCACCTTCAGTTCATATAATGGTTTGTCAGCTGAAAAATAGCAGTGTGCTAGAGCATGGTCTGGTCCAAGCACACAGACGCCTTCTGTTTGTTTACAGGGGAAAAAAATGCAAAATGCACAATAGATATTTTGTATGTCAGTACCTAGCGCAAACTCATTCTGAATATAAGATTGTCTTATGTACCCCTTAATTGTCTTTCATTAACAATTGTTCTGTGTAGGTAGCTTTTAAGCTCTGAATAAGTGGAAAGTGTTGATTCTAATCATATCTGACACCACAATCTTCTATGGAACAACACATGAGCTGAGATTCCCGATGGGCTCCTGTAGGATGCAATATTTATTATAGCTTGAGATCTAAGAGCTCCTAGCTACTGTTAAACGTACAAGAGATCCAGAAACCTCAGTGTCTGTACTTGTGTTTTTATAGATTGCACAGAAATAACACACCGTACACTATTTGCAAAGAAGCATGTTCATTGACATTTCTGCTCTTTTTATACAGTGCTTAAATGAATGATTTTACAAATCTTGATATTTTTATAAGTTTGTAATATATTCTAAGCTCATCCATTAATTTAGACTGTTTAAAATGTTCTTAAAATGGTATTAGGTGTGCAAGTTAAAAGAAGAGTATTTGAACATCCATTTGCAAATGAATTTCAGAGTCAGTATTGTTTCCGGGAAAGCTTTCATTTAGAAACAGTTTTCCATTTTATAATAGAGAGACATTCTTATTTAACCGTTTCACTAAGTTAGGCTATCCTTCAAAGTATTTGCTCACCGATTTCCATGTTTGCTTTGAAAAAACCTCTAAATATGCTTCATTATTTCTTGTTTCAAGTGTATCTCCTCCTCTTTGGACTGTAGTCTGTCAGACGCTAGGTTTTTAACCGTCAGGATTGCTTGCTGATTCTGGTCCTCTTGAGATCCTCCAACTTTTCCTCCCCTGCTTTCAGGAACTGTTCCAGAACATCAGCCCTTGTCCTCAGGGCTCTGCAGACTCTTCCTTTTATCTTTCAGCTTCTTCCTGCCTGTAAAACGCCCATAAAGGATTGATGTCCGTGTCCGGACCGCACAGCAACTACCTGAATACTATAGGTTGTGATGGCCTCTTTAGAGCAATTAAATCTGTAGATCAAAACTGGGCACGAAGCAGCCTCCAAGAATGTTTTTTGGGTTTGGCTTTTCAAGGACAGTTGGAAGTGGTGTGGCAGCTGCTAAGCAATGTCCCCTAGTTTCATAGTGAATCCTAATTTTTTTTTATTCCCCTCTTCATTAGATGGCAAAAATAGCTTTTAAAAGCTAAGTATGATGGCTTTAATTTTTGTGTTTTTCCAAGTAGTGAGATAACAGTGCTGCATTTTAAATCAAAACACTCTGCGCAAAAAGAAAGGAGAAGCTGAGGAAGGAGTTGATCAGCTGCTGGTTTACTGTGCAGCCATTGAGCGCGCAGCTGTGCAAGTTGGCCACTGGTGTCATACCAGAAATTACTTTCAATATGAATCGCTAATTTTCTTCTCATTTGTATTTCCTCATACTACAGATAATATATTGTTTTGTGGATAATACTTTACTATGTAATAATGAAAAGTTTGACACTTCTTAATATTTCCAGAGCCACAAAAACTTGTTCTTTTGTAAGTCACCACAGGTTGAATGTCTGATTTCAGTTCATTTGGTCCAACCCACTGGACATGGTGGAAAGACTCTACACAAACTCTCTACATAGACTATATCTGGATCTATACTGAAATAGCTTTAAACAAGAGCATAAGTCCTCACGTGTTTTGTTTTGTTGGGTTTTTTTAGATATAATGTCAGCATATGCACCTATTTTCACCATTGTTAATCCAAAATCAGCAGGTTTTAGATATGGTTCGTTAGAGTGTAATGTGGATGAGTGAGCAGAAGTGTGTGTTTAGGTATATACCATATAAAACTGAGCTATTTGGTATGATAAATTAGCCAGGCATTTGATCTGTTTTAAGGTGGAGTTTAATATTTTGAAGGTGTTACAATCACAGCCTCTTCGCCCTGCCTTCTCCTTGCTGAAGTAAGGATGTTCTCTGCTGGAAATAAGTATTTATATCTAAGTTGAAATATAGCCTTTGGTACTTACTTGTATATATTTTATGGCCTCCATGACGTAAGGGGTAAAAAAACAGATGGAAAATATTTTGTTTTTCTTAATTATCCAATGCCGTGAAATATCCATCAGCTTGCAGTCGTCTTGGCTCCTCCCCCTGCCTTGGACACGATCCCTGGCACAATCCCAGCCAGTTTTTAATAGTGCTTTATCTGCTGCTTGCACTGCTTTTAACTTTCACTTTTTATTAGAACCAAAGCTAAATTGGGTGCCGGTTAGTACTCTAGCTATGGGTGGAGTGCTACAAAAAGCCAAAGCTGGTGCCAGCAAGCAGTTGCCGCAGAGAGCAGGCGGCGTGTGGGGTGAGCCGGGAAGGGGAGCGCGGGGTGAAAGGAGCCCCTGTTTGTCACCATCCGCCTCCTCGGCCAGTTCTCGTCTGCAAGTACTCTCATGCGCCTCCAGCTGTGGGGGCTCTGCAAATAGGAGATCTCTGACAGTCTTGACCACTGCTGGCTGCTGGGGACAGCCTGCCTGGGGCTCACCTCCTTCCAAAAAGAAAACAGAGTCTTAGAGGGAGCATGTAAAGCCAAGTACTTTGCGTACATAAACCTTCTGGTGCTATTCCCCTTGTAAAGGTGAAAGCAAGCAGGTCCCAGTCAGTAAATGACAGAAAGCAGACTTGGGATTATTCACATCATTAGCACAGGATTTCTCCAGATAAGAGAAGTGGTATATGAGCCTCTATTGCCCTGAGGCTGTCTTTCGTTTACTGCGCAGGGCGTGGTCCCTTAAAATGGAGCAAGAACAGGGAAAAGAAAAAGGTGGTAATATGACTAACATATGGTTTTTGCTGGAGTTTGGCCACAGATTTAAGGCCTCGGAGTGGATTCCTGGGGCCTTCATATGCTATCCCAAAACCAACACGAAAGCCTTTCCAAATACATTTATAAGCTCTCTGATTGTAATAGTCCTATCAAAAATCCCCTGTCCCCGGGTCAAGTGGGGTGCAGGCCCTCCTCTTCTGAAATCTCAGGCTTGCCAAGTCTCTCTTGCCTGCTATTTCCCTCCAGCAACAGCGGGCAACCATTTGTGCCTCTTGTGCTGGGTGCGCTGTGTAGAATACCTATAGGGGCGTCCAGCACAGCTGCTTTCCCTTGAGCTCACATCTGCTCCGAGAGAGTGGGACCTACACGCGCTCGCTTGCCTGGGCTTTTGTCCCAGATGCAGCTGGCCCTGGCTGCGTACAGCCCACCTGTATTTCTGGATAATTCATAGAATTTGCTAGGCTTTGGCACAGAGGCCAAATGCTTGCTCGTGAGTATCTGGTTGGGTTTGAGCATTAGTTTTGGTAACTGGCTCTGTCATTGTGTTTTGCTTTACTTTTCCTTTGCTCAAAGTTGTAGTGCCATCGATGGGAGAAATGCAGGGCAGGAACTGGAAACTCTGTAATTTGTAGCCTCTTCTAGTGTTAGGACCCTACAAAAAGTCCTGACTCTATCACTCCAGGAAAGGAGGCCTCTAGAAAGAGAGTACATACGTATTTTTGCGTTGATACAGAAAAGCAGTAGAAGCCACTGTTGTAGTAAGGATCTTCCTAGATCTTTGCTGCCAGGCCAGTTTCCCTGAACTGAATTTGCATTAGTTGAAAAAGTACCTCTTCAGACTTTCACCTATATTGTTTACAGCATGAATGCTGAGTAAATCACTGTGTGCTGTACTGTTTGACTGTCACTTAAAATATATTTTACAAGTAAGCATAACATTCTCTAAACTTACTTTTGATTGAATGTCAAATTTAGTAATTGACCGTAGATCATTTACAAGGTTGTTTCTGCTGCTAGTGGATTTTTTTTAACAAGCAGAAAGTTGCTGTGAAAGAATTTGGAGAAGAAAAGATATATTCTTATGTTAGTTTGGTTTTGGTGTTCCTATTTAAGCTTTAAAAAAAACCAAAAAACAAACCAAAAGAAAACCAAAACAACAGCAACAAACAGTATACAGTGAAATGCTTACATGGAAGTACATTTTACCACTGAAGTTAGATAAAAAATTCACTGTATCATAAGTGAACCATTTCCCCCTTGATTTGTGTCCAAAATATGAGGAAAAACCTTGCAGATGCCTTATGCATTTTACAAAAGAACATATGCATGTATTTAAATCATTTACATTTCATCTTTGCTTTCTCTTATTTTTAACCCATATTATAGTGAATGACAGCATGTTTTGAAAACCGAGGTTGAAAGCAAAGTTTAAACTTTCATGCACAATAAGCTAAACTGCGAGCAGTGCTTCGCTATTTCACGATTTTATTTCAGGGTTTTGCTGATGCCTTTTCCTTTCTCTCCAATGAAACATGTGACTGAAACTTTGGGAATCTGGCTTGCAAAAAAAAAAAAAAAATTATACTGCAGTTGGTTTGTGCTAGTCCTACAGAGCCTGCAAAGAAGGAGAATCTGTCCTTATTGAAGCAGGTTCTCAGGAGAATGTGCAACCATGTGCTTAAAGATGCTCTGGATCAGGGCTCAGTGAGACTATTAATTGTTGATCGTTAGGCAGTATCGAATATTCCTTATGCTATAAAATCCTTTTTGATGGGGGTTGAGGATGGGAGGGTAGAGGGGCACCAGCAATACTTGATGTAATACCCTGACATCACTACTTTTCAGCGCTACCCCGCTGTATTGTTAAATCGGCAGCTTTTAAATGAACCGCTTATATAGCGGGTAGCTGAAAAAGAATTTGAATTGTGGGTGTGATGTTTTGTTTAATGTCATCAGCAGGCACCACTTCCCCATTGCTATGAGTAGACAAATAAAATTCAGCTTTATTGGCCTAGTTGTAGCCTTTTAATAACACTTCAGTGAAAGATTGTGCATGCCATGAAGTGCTGAACGCGTGCTCTAAAGCGATGTAACGCGGTTACAGTACAGCGATAGGTCAGATGGGTAGCAGCCTCTAACGCAGGTGAGGGTGTATGTACAGTCCGCCCTCCCTTTACGAGGGGGCCGGGGAGCTGGGCGGTCGAGGGTAGCGGGAGAGCCGAAGAACTCTGCAGACATACCCAAATGATGCTCGGGAGTGGGGTTTGTCACCTTCTCCTCAGCCCTGGCTCTGCCGCCTGTGGGCTGGCTCACCGCAGAGCTGCCCGGCGGTCTCACTGCAGCACTGTCCCGCCGTAGCGGTGACAAGACCACGGTGCCGAGACCCGAGCTAGCTCTGCATGGAGTCAGCTACAGTTTATTAGCTTAGGCTTCATGCCACGCAGAGATAGATAAACCACCTGCAGACATCGGCTGGCCCTCGATCCAGGGTGGCTGAGCTTGGGCCCGTTTCTGTGTGCTAACCGGGTGGGACTTCTGCGGTTGTTAGTGGAAGTTCAGCACATGTAGAGGCCACAGGATTTGTTTGTAAATGCAGATTTGAAAGTTAGGTATTTTTACATGCCTCTTAGATTCAGGGCTCAAAATACAGAGTAACTTTCATCCCTAAGAGCCTGCAGAAATTTTTCTCATTGTCTTCACCTTCCAGGCGCTCTGTGAGCATTAAACCCAGAGTTCTTCATTTATTTTCTAGTAAAGATTGACTTACAATTGAGGATATCATGTGGAGGACCTGTAACTTATTTGTATATCCATCCTTCCATGTTTAAAACCAAGTCAAGAAACTAATGAGGTTACAAAAATATTGCTGATCCTGAAGCAAATACAGTTGGAGAACATATGCTTTGATTTTACATTTCTGCTTCTAAAAGGTGACATGTCCCATGTTTGTCATTTAATTTAACATTCTATATATTTTTAAACGGCTGTATGATTTGAAATCTCCAGATGCCATGGTTTATGCTAAATGAGGTTGACAGTTCAGTGATGTGGAAGGCCATTATCTCACCTTTGTGCTTCTAAACTATAGCCACTTGCCTTTGCCTGTTCATAATGCATTACAGCGTAGGAATTTTTAACACCTATTGAAAGCATTAATTAGGTATGCCATACTGATGAGCACTTCAAGATAAGTGAAAAGCAAGAAGCGATGCTGTTCTTTGAGTCCATGTTTCTCCCATTGCTTGTACTGGGGATTCAGTAAATGACTGATGAACTCCAGTAGGAAATGCTGGCTGCGATACTCTGTATTACGTATTGCCTTACCCTCAAATTTCACAATGAACAACAATTATCTGGATTAGTTATCTGGTACTGAGGTGGTATCTTTAATATGCCACTGGACAGCGAGTGTAAGGTGGTCACCTGCCAGTGGTAGCTTGGTGAGATGTTCCTCAGATGATCGGTGTGACCAAGATAATGTGGACTTCCAAACCACACTGTGGGAAGACCGCTGGATTTTCACTCATGCAGTAGAGTCATTTCCCTAAATGCTGTGGTCGCTCACGTTGACTAATGTATCCTAAAGGAAAGTGATTTAATGATAAAATAGTAGCATTGTAAAGGTTTATCTTGAGGTTGATTTACTCAGAAATGTTACTCCCATTTTTAAGTAGATTTATTGATATTATATGTTCTCTCCTGACGTTTAGTCATTAGCAAAAGGGATTTGTGTATTTCCACAATCTTCTGTTAACATAAAAGCACCAGCACGAAGTCTTAGCAGCCAAGAATGCAAGTTTTAAAAAAAAGTTCCAAGAGGTTCCATCTTGATGTTTGGGGATTGATATAATCCCATTCCCATAACTTGAAATCCCTTTAAGAATGTACAAATTCCCTATGCTTTGTCCTTTTAAAGGGAAATTGGTTCCATTTCTTCAGATTATCGTGGTGTCATTTCAGAGGTTAAGGATTACCTGTAGAAATAAAAGTCCCCATAGTCCCCTGCCGCACTCGAGCAGCGAAGCCCAGGCTGCCCCCAACTGCTGCTGAGCTGTGCTGTCCCCCGGCGGTCACCGCGAGTGCCGATGCCACGTATGTGCTTATGTCCATGCCCCATCCCTGTGCATGCCTGAAACATAAGGCCGAGCAGGCAGGTTACAACTCTTGCCTCCCCTTCTTCAGCTGGTCTCTGTTCCCAACCGAGATGCGTGGCATATCTTGATAAACAGCTCTAAATGGTTCTATTCGCTACCAACTGGTGCTATCTATAAACCAATAAACCAAAATTCAGACTTTTGTATCCTGTTACCGTTGTCCTGAGTCAGCAGGTCTCGTATAGAATCATTTCTCTATAAACTTGGAAAATGGATAATCATTACTTGAACTGTTAAAGTTCAGTAATACAAGAATAAGTCATAAATATGTCACTTGTATCTTAAAAGCTAACCAGCTAGAAACTCTCCCTCTTGTCTAATCTGGCCCCCAGTGCCTTTGATCACCGTTTTCTCCTCTTTTTCAGCACCACAGCTAACTTCTTAGTTTTCCACATTTTCCTTTGCTGTTGTGACAGTGTTCTGCTGCAGATTACAGCTGTGCTTAGGCACCATAAGGTTTATATGATTAGTCAGCATTTGGTTTCCATATATAGCAAAAGTACGTCTGGAGAAAATATTCTTATACATATTTCCAGGCAATAGGATCAAAGACTTCTCTAGGTTCTCAATTTTAATTTATCTCTTCTTGCTCGCTGTGTAAGGAACATCAAAAAGAATCCGTGTTTGCGGGAGGGAAGGGACCTTTTGCTGTGTAGCTTTGGGAGCACCATTCATCCAGGCCAGCTTCAAATCCTGGCCTTTCTTCCTCCATAGCATTGCTGAGCTGTGAACTTCGGGTTTCATGCCTACATGTTTCTATCCAGGTGTGACTCCTTTCTTTTCTTGAATCCTGTGACCTCCCCCGTTCATTTCCTCGATGCTCGGAATTACCCCTTGTCTCCATCAGTCCCAGTTGCAGCTGCTGAGCACATCTTCCTCCACTGTCACAGCATTTTCTGTAGTTCTCAATCCCTGTGTTGGCTCCTCTTCTGCCATAACATGTGCAAGGTTTGTACACTTGCATCTAAGCATTTGAATGCTTGTTCCTAGCTCATCTTTTGAGTTTTTTGGTAATTACCCTCAGCCACTCTTCATACTCGTAATACCTCGGTATTTGCTTCTACACAAGAAGCTCACCCTTCAGGTATCAGCTCTCAAAACCTGCAGGACGTTTCTGAAGCTTTAAGTCTGCCGTGATGTCTACCAGAAATGTGATAACTAACAGCAGTTCGAGTTAGGTCTGTGCAAGGAGTTACATGCGTAGGTTTATATTACTATATTAGGTGCTGTATTTGTGTCAGTTTTTCTTGCAGCTCAATTAGATCCTTCTTTTCCTGTATCTTTCATTAGGTTCTTATGGCAACAGTTTGTAAACTTTTATGGTTTTGCAGTGCACAGCAGCATGGGCACTGCTAGAGAGCCACAGGTAAATGTCATTAGTAAGTAAGCACTATAATTATACGAGTCCATATAACATTTTCCTATGAGGAAATTTTCTGAAATATTAGTAAGCATATTAAGCTAAGACATTTGAGACCTTTTTGCATCACTTTTTTAGAAAGGCCTTTTTTTTCTGCTGATAGAAGATCTGCGTTAAAAAAAAATATATAATTAGTTTGATTTCAGTCATCTACTCAACATTTCTAAGCTACTTGCCAAATGATCCCAGGTGTGGGATTGCAGCAGGTAATTTCCTGCGCTGTATTTGTGCGGATGATCTTCTGTGTTAGAAGATGATATCGGCTCACCTGGCCTCTCAGTGACAGAGAAATCCTTTGTTTATTCATTTAGTAGGCAGATTAACCCTAATGAATATGGCTTCCTGGAAATAGATACATGGGACAATAGCAAAGTGAGGAGTGGGGAGAAATGGGGCAAATTCCCTTTTCTTTCTTCACTTTTAAATAATGGTAGCTTTCATAGCAGGTTGTTTTAAATCAGAAAGGAACGTGAAATATGTCTACCCAAAATTCTTGATTTTAAACAAAATCTTTTCTTTTATGGTTCAAAGAGGTACTGGGGCTTTCTTAGTAAGTCTGGTGCAATTCTGCCCTGTGGAATCTGTTTGAATGCTTTGTCCTGTCAAAAAGTAGGATAAAGTGTGCATCTGAGATACACTGAATGGCACTTAAGTCCTCATAGTTGGAGGAGCTCGGTGTATTTTATGTGGTTAGTCTCAACTGTTTTGCAGAATATGGGGGGTGGGGGGGTGGGTAGTATTATTTTTGTGAATTAGGGGTTTGTAATGTAATCTTCCTTTGAAATAGGTCATGAATTGTACTGGGCAACCAGAGAAAAGTGTTAGAGTCTTAATAGCTTAAATTATTTCATTCTATTTCTTTTTGTTTCATGGGAGTAAAACTGTGGAATCGTGTCTTAAGGTGTACATTGTGTTTGTTACCTGAGTAGCTGTACTATAAAAGACGACAGTGTTCATACAAGGGTTAGGCTACACGTTTTTTGGTTTGGGGTTGGTTTTTTTCAGCTATTCTCTTATCTTGAGCTGACACAGAAAGCTTCAAGAAAGCATTGCAAACAGTACAATATCTTGTATTCCTGTTGTGTGATGTATGCAACCGTTCTGCAAGAGGTCTGTATGAGGTTTGTGAAGGGCTGCACCATTATCACTTTTATTTAAATAAATGAGGAGCAATTTCTCAGATGTTGTTGACATGACATTGGACTATTGTTCAAAACACAATGTGAGAATCTGCCTGGAAAAGTAGTGGAGGTGAATCCAAAGCCCTAAGAAACTGAAGGAAAAGTAGTCATTGACTTTAGGGATATAAATCAGGCTCATTGTGGTATTACATGCAGATCCACTGCAGTATCACTCAGTTTATGTTTGAACAGCATGAATAAATTAACTTATTCAAGCTCAAAGAGGGAATAATGTCATGGTGAATTAAGTTGTGTATATGTTAGTATTTATGTATTTTTTTTAATGCATACGCACATTAAATAGTATTTTAAATTAGGGGAAAACATTTTAGTTTGCTAGCTCAGATCACTGTTGTAAGCTACCAGTCAAAGTGTAGATAGACATAAGTACAATGAATGGTTTTGCTACGTTTGAGAGAAGAACAATTTCTTGCATTTTTATGTGACTGGTACTCGAGATACATTATTCCCAAGACATGGATGTGTAGACACAGATGTGAAAATCTCTTAACTTCCAACGAAACTTTTCCAGATCTTATCACTATAATTTATTCTTTACTCTCTATAGACTAGAAAAATGTCTTCTTTCACATAACTTTATACATTGGAGGAAAAGGAAAGTTCTCTTCTACCACATGGTAAGTGTTGAAGATAGGATACTGTTGGCTTTAGCATGCTGACTTTTGTAGTTGCCTGTAAAAACTCTAGAGTTTCAGAAGGGAAGCGAAAAAACAGAATTTACCTTTCCATGAAGAATAAAAGTTTCCATTGTTTCTTAGTTACGTTGCTGAAAGTATAAATGTACAGGAACAGATAATTTTTTGGAAGTATACATTTATACAGGGGTATGTGTATATGTGTATCAGACAGCAATAAATTACAAATGAATTTGTTTGCTTTGTATGGAGATTGTTTTATCCTTCTGAAAGCTACTATTTATATAACCTTTAACCAAACAGAGAGTAGCCAAAGTATTTTTGAGAGTGAGAATTGTTTTTCTGGCTGGTGTGCGTAACAACTTAATTCACTCCAATCGTGCGGTACAGCGTATGCTCGCGCTGTGCGGTAACTCACCACGTTGATATGCAGACAATTTGCCAGAGATTCTTTTTTTTTTCTTGCATGTGAAAGCTCAAAATAGATATGTGTCACATTAGGTGTCATTAAAATAGTGCTTGTGATAACTAAATAATAAATTTAGTGGTACCTAATTACTTTCAAAAGATGTTGACACAGTTGCAAAAGAAGAATGTCGCAGATTGCGTTTTGAAACAGTGTAGACTGTCTGTATTAGCAGGGGGTTTTTTCTGTTTAGTGAAAACCAAAGGACAACAGTCATTATACGATTCTGTACTTTAAGTATTTTCATAATCCAACATAAATTGGCCCACCCAAGGATTATGTCTGTCTTATAAGGATGTGTTTATATAGTCATTGGGTGAAAGATTGCAGAAGTTGAACCACTAGTTTTGAAAGTCGAGCCAGACCAGGAAAAATCAGGATACAATTTGGCACTTATGGAGACTAAATGATTTCCTTTTTAGCTGCTGATTTCTACTGGGAAATGTATCCTTGGACTGAAAATTGCATCCGGAAAAATGTTTATGTAGTGTTTTTCAAATGACTGATTATTCCTCTAACCTTTAACACGCACTGTGTGTGATTTTTCTTCCTTATTAACTCTTTCACAACCAAATGAATTATTTCCTTCACTGTAAATAAAACTAAGTATGTATTTCAATTTGTGCAATATTTTAATGCTGTAATAACACGGAGAAAGGCAAGCCAGGGATTTTATTGAGTCAGTAACACAGGGAAATCCAGCTCATCTTTTCTGTCAGGCTTTCCTGGAAGAAGAGTATCCTGCTATGACACTGAGGCAGGCAGAGCACACTAACTTTTTGTCCTGATTACTGCACAGAAGGAGAACAAAGATGATCTTAACATACCATTAGATGCAGTTTGCTGCCAGCCAGGGGAGACTTCCCAAAGGCATGTGTCTGAGGTAGAGGGACCATGCTGCCAACTACTGGCTATTACTTGCTGCTGAATACAGTGAATTAATTCATTGTAGGCTTGGGGTTTGTCTGCAGGGGAATTGATTGGTGCAGCTAGAATAGAATAAGCAGTTTTAGAGTAGCTCCACAGATGCATGCTCTGTCTGGAGTTAAAATTTTGTTTTCAGTGGTGTCATTTTCACATAGAGATACACCATAATTCACTATAATCACACTGGTCGGTATCCTTGTGTAGAACACCTTCATGGGGTGTCTTGCATCCAGAACCTCCTGGTTGCAGGATGTGAGTTTGCATGCAGGCTGTAGTAATCCCTGCCTGTGCTGGTTTCCATGCAGGACCCTGACTGTACTCCCTTTAGCTGAGTGAGGAAGCTGCAGGCGACCTTGTAAACATCACAGGGTGAGACTAAGCCACGTGTCTTTAAAAGGCTGAAGTGATCCTGCATTGAGTGGATCACACGCTAACAAATAAGCAGGTTTGAAACCATAGTATCCATTTTGGCAGAGCTGTCTGTAAATTATGGTTGTTTTCCTCTGTAGAAACATGCAGGAATTTAAGATTAATTCATGGAGTTTCTGTCAAAAGTATCACCCAGCCCATCACAAGTAATATACCCAGTAAAAATTGCCCGAATGGAAAAGGGGACCAGAGAAAAGAATAGCAAGAGTAGTCTTGTAATCGCTGCTCCTGATGGTCTTGTCCAAAAGGACAGGTTTGTGTCCTGAGAGAGGAAGCAGAGTTGGAAAGAAATAAAATTCCAGCCCCGACAATCCTGATGGATTCATGCAAAGATGTCCACTTCTCTGCAGCGTGCTGGTAGCAGTGTTCATGATCAGCATGGTGATCTGTCCTTCTGACACCAGCTGGGGGATTAGATGAAAAATAAAAGCTGATATTTCTTGTGGCAATAGCATTGGTCATTCTTGGCATAGTGGGGATAAGGGGAAGTGCCTGGCAGCTACTATTTTCTTTCATCTGTTCTTCCAATTCTTTTTGATCATTTTCTCCTGCGAAGTTTTGTTTTCGTGCAGTTCAGGGAAGGTTTGTATTTATAAGCAAACAGAGGATGCAGCCCTGCTTACCTCAGATAGCTTTTACCAGAAGCAGCGATTCCCAGGCAGTCCCTTTCATTTGAGGTAATAATGGTTTTAGGAAATTCGTAGAATGTTAACAGTCAAACGTCTTTTAACCATCTATCGATGGAGTGAAATTTGGCAGATGACAGAGGAACCTTGCGTTTTATTTCTAAAGTATAATAGCCTGACAGCTGCGCAGAGTCCCTTGAATTTATGAGATCTGAATGTTGGGGTTTGGGTTTTTTTTTTTTTCATGTGGAACCCAGCAGAGTCTCTGACGGAAACTGTTGACCCTTCTTTGTGCTGTTTCTTTACTGTCTCGTCAAACATCTGGAAAACAGCATGTTTGCAGTCATTTCACAACATAATTTTGCATTTACATCATGTGTTATCTGGTAAAAGTTTTCTTGTTTTTTCAAGGAAAAAAAAAAAAAAGAAAAATCAGCAATTTGAAGGCTGCCATAAGGTCAAGTGGTGACGGTGGATGCTGCCTGTACTAAACATATGTTTAGCTCAGAAAAGCTAAGGCAGTTCCCAAAAATTTGGTAACCATTATAGTACTTCCTAAGTCAGTTCCGGATGTCAGGCCCTAGGTGGAGGGGGAAGGGGCCGCGCCGAGTTTTCTACAGCTTTCCACGAAAGGGATTTAGTCTGGCAGCTGATTCAGCCAAGGAGCACATCACGCAAGGCAGAGCTAGACAGGAAACGCTTCTGAAAGTGCTGTTTTGAGAGAGGATCATGAGATCAGGCAAGGAGCTGTGAACTTTACATGCAACCAAGGCCAGATAGCATTGCACTAGCCACCTGAGGGCTTAGAAATAAGAAAGGAAATTAAAGGATCATTTAAGTGGAGTGGGACCAGACAACTTAAATGACAATTTTCATCTTTGAGAAAGGAACACTGAAGTATATTGAATTCTTTGAAGTAAAGGAGCACGATTGATGTAGCGAATATTTTTGTTACATTCCATGCTCTGGTTTAGCAGCTCTTCTAATATAACCCGTCTCCAACTTTACTAAACCACCTATTTATAGCGCTCAAAAGATTTGACTTTCAAGCAGATTGTGTCTCTCTAAACTGAATACCGTATGCTCCTTTTAACAATCTGAAATTAGCTACCCTGATAAAATTCAAATGCATATTAAATAGTAAACACAAGTAGCAGATTATTTACTTGTATTTTGATTAATGTGAAGTAGTAAATGTTTTTGTGTTGCTCACGGTAACCCCTTTAAGTGTAATAAACCTGAGTGCAAGCCTAGAACTCTTCAGAAGTTCATGATGAGTTAATAGCAAAGGTTATATCTCTTTCCTTTCCCCTCTGTTTGGCATTCAGGATTAAATCTTCAGTCAGAAGCTGCTCTATCTGTCCCAGCGGTGCTCTCTGTTGCTTTATGAATAGTTTGGCAGGGGTCATGTGCAAAGTGATCCGGGTCCTGCCACTCCGGGTCCTGAGGAAGCCAGTTAACCTGACAGAGGCCCTCTGCTAATGGGATGCTTGCAAAGCAACAAAGCCTACTGCTGCTAAAGCACAGGACCATTATCCTTTTTTAATTTAAGTCAGAGTTAAACTCAGAATCCAAAGCTGTGTTAAAACTACCATTGTATGAGACACAGAAGCTGGCTTAGCTATGGCTATACATCCTGCCACAGAAATACCAAGCAGTGAAGCACATGCAAGAGACCTCAAAATTTGGGCCACGTAGAAGCATTTGCAGGTGCCCTTCTTTACCTCCCAGCTATAACTGAATCTGTTCTACAGTTTATATAGTCCAAAATGTCAAGAAAAAAAAAAGTAGACAACAGTAAATAATTCTGGTTTGTTGGTTTAGGACTGTAGAAGGTTTTTCTACAGTAATGCTCAATTTCAGTGCTGGAGTCTGCTCACTGGGTGGATGTCATTTCTGGACCTTCCTGAGCTTTGGAAGTAGGAACGGTGGAAGATTCTTCTTTTTCTGTGATCTTTCCATGTATGGCCATAATCGCTTTATCTACATGGGCCAGGTTTCCAGGTACCATAGAGATGAGTCTTAACAAGGAAAAAATTGTGGACAGCTGCAATTGTGGTTTTGGAAAAGCTTGCTCTGGGATTTTTGTTTAACAGCTATTGGATAGGAGGATGCTTAGTTTGCTAATTTGGATGCCAATACTTAGTATGGTTTTACAGTTCACAGTTATTTCATAGTGGTGCTGGCATCCAAGCTACTTGGGGAAAAAGCAGAAAGGTTTTGGGTGTGCATTCACCTTTTTTTCTGTGATGTGTTTGGCAAGCATTGACGCAGACTCGGGAATTTGGACAATTTTAAGGAATAATAATGACTATTGAAATATTCATTGTTTCTGCAGTTGGAACATTATGCAGTCATTTTAAAGGGATCAGATGCAGGGAGATTGTTGTGAGTACAGATAACCTATGCAGATATTTTCCTCTTAAGATGACATCTGTTCTGTTGTGTTTATAAATAACCTTCTAAAACAAAAGAAACAGACAAAATGCTTTCCTCTTCCATTGCAATAATGTAGGAGGTTTCTTGGGAATGTGTTATCTTCTATCGATTTCCCGTTCCTCCTCTTTCAGTTTCATTATGTACTGATCTTTTTTTCCAGAAATTGTAGGACAGCAGCACTAGGTATCCATTACCAAGTTTGTTTCCTTGAATGCTTTCTAGCAGGAGGCAGAAGTGAAATACACTGAATTAGTTGAACCAAGCTCAAGGATGATAGCACGTTTCCTCTTTATCAATAAAGTACCCTTTATACAGTGAGAACAATTTGTGTGCAAGAGGCTTTTAAATAATTTCTCCAAATGCAAGTCCTGCTAAGCCTAGAAGGTAGTGATGGTTCACTGACTTATTATTTTTATGTAGGCCGTTCTTCCTTGAGGCCACTAAGCCTTCAGGTTTCTCCAAGCCTTTAGTGGTCTGCACTTTGCTGTTATTCTTTCCCTGAGAGTGCTGATTAGTGACTTGCGGTATGGATGCTGATTTATCGCAGCCGAGAGTTGCCCCTTGGGGGCTGAGCAGAAACACTCATGAAGGAGCCCTGATTAAAAAGAGTGGTAATGAAGACAAATGTTTCGGAGGGAGTCAAGAGCAAACCAGGCCTTGGCATTCCCACTGCTCCTCTGAGCTTTTGGAGAGGAGGTAACAGTGGCCAAAGGAAATATTTCCCCCTTGTTGTTTATTTCTCATGGCACTGGAAAAATTTTTCTTTTCCTCCTGGGTGTTCTAACTCTCACTTGTTAACTGCTTTTCATGCAGGGTTGCAATTAACCCTTGGCAGATACTTACCATGTTCCCTTTATATTCACTCTATACATAAAGAAGTTTTTATGTTTTGACCTGTTAACCATTTTAAGATTCTTTAAACTTGACAGTTTCATCTAATTTCTCACGTCATTAAATCGTACTTTATTTTCCAACAGTCCATTCACATGAGGTTTGGTGTTTGTTTGATATCTTTAATCATCTTTTTTCCACACTGCCCTTTTTAATAAGGAAAAAGAATGGCAAAAAGTAATGCTTACAACCAAGTTTTAAATCAGAGAGAGGTCAGAAAGTTCCTGTCTAGTGTTGGACCTGTAACTGAAGACAGATTTCAAAAGCATATTGGTAGGATCTGGATGGTCCAACACTTCTATTAACTAGGAATTCGAAACAAAAATAAACGTGATGATTTCACCCTATTGTAGTTTTTTAAATTCGGTGGGTTTTTCCATTTTTAAAGATCAGCATGGGCTAGAATTAGCGTATGGATGAAAAAAGCTGAGTATGTGGAGAAACGTGCCCTGGCTTTATTGGTCTTTGTGTTATGCATGCAGGGATCAGGTAGGCCTATTAAAATCCATCCTCGTCTCTGCAGTTACTTTCTTGTCAGATTTGTGTTCATGTGCCGATGCTGTTCATTCAGAGAGGAGATCCATCCACTGTAGGAGTATTTATTCAAGAAGCAGTGACTGGCACGGAGCTGTGCTGGCATGCCCCATGCACCTTTGCTCTCTGCACCCTGACCAGGTGTGGTGCAGGAGCCAGTCTCTGAACAGGAGCCGGCATTGCTGCACGGGGCTCGCTCTTTGAAGGTGCAAGACTTTGCACTTGCCCTTGTTGAGTTTCACCAGGTTTCTGGCTGCCCTGCCCTCGAGCACTTCGACGCATCCTCCCAATTTGGTGTCGTCTGTAAATGTGATGGGAGTGTGCTTGATTGCTTCTTCCGATTCAGTGATGAAGACATTAAAGAGGACAGGTCCCAGGACAGCCCCCTGTGGTACTCCACTTGCTACCAGGTAGAGCGTGACCTGTTAATCACTACTTGCGGAGCTTGATTGCCCAAAATCGATAGGCAAAACCAAAAGTAAAGTGCAGTTGGGAAACTGTGACTGTGATCTTGCATCTCAGACAAGTAAGTCTGATGAACACCACAGAGATGGGAACATCAGTGAATGTGGGAAGTGTTCCTGTGTCATCCTTACAGCTTTGCTAGCAGTCGTCTTTCCCTTCCTTTAGGAAACAAGCAGTGAGCTGAACGCTTCCTGAGCAGTGAGAATGTGTGGATGGCCCTTTGCATTCAGCAGCAACTTCAGGGTACTTTCCAAATGCTAATTAACTTTCTCATGAAATTTTATTTTACACTTTGCTTTAGTACAATGTTCTAACCTATCATGCAGAAAGGTTCTTTTTCTTTCTAAAATAGTGTGATAAACAGTTCATCCAAGAAAAGAAGAAAGGTTTTCTCTGATTGACTGGCCTTGTTCATGATGCACCTAAAAGGTCAAAGATTGTTTTGAGAAAGTATTTTAAAGGATGGGTCTGTGTTTTCTCTCTGTCTGAGAATCTACTTACAACTTCCATAGTAGTTCTTGCAGTGTTGAATAAACTTACCGTACTAGGACATCTAAGGCTACTATTTAACGAGTCTTATGCTTCCAAAGTATTAGAATGTAAACATTTCCCAGCATTAGGTTTGAAAAAGAAAACAAAAATGAAGGTTCCTTAATATCATTTTGTCAAACTGAATTATTTTGTATGGTAGTGACATAGAATGAAGCAACGTTGGGGACTGTGCACTTCACGATAGGTGAAAGATTGGGTGTGATTTGGTGCCAGCTTTTTAAAGTAATTGCTCAACTACTTAGCTTTGGAAACCCAAATGACATCAGCAACTTTTAAAACTGGCTAAGGATTCTCCAAGGCTTGTAAAATTTTAAAAGTAACTTTTGATTATTTTTGAAGATACTGTTTCGTACACCTTAAAATTCCATCATTTTAGCCATGTGAACTTACCTAAATTTACGGTTATATAGAAGTCAGGAAATGTTGATTACATATCGCTAAGGGAAAAGTCATATGAGATTTTTGACTTTAAAAGTTGTTGAGTGTAAAGGGGAGCTACATCTCGTTAGTGTCTGGAGCATTAAAAGATCACAGCAACTGGTGTAAGCTTAGTGGCACGCACCAGCCTTTGTCTCTGAGCCATTGCACTATTCGGAATTTTAGAAATTTTTGTTTTTAAATCTGATTAACTTGTGGGTGTTGGAGAGCTAGTTTGAGGCTGGCATTGCTGCACTAGTCAGATTGCATCACTGTCAGCTGCCCACTAATTATCAGGAAATTTTATAGCTGCATTAGGTAAATGTCACTTCACTGCAGTGGCCTGGAATAAGAGCGTTTTCTGCTCTGAATTAGCACCATCGGCACGTCTCAGTGAGAGTCTATCCAAGCAAGCTAAGGGCTTTATTTATGCACAAGCATATTAGGGTTTTAAGAAAAGGTAGCTGAAAGATGTTGTATTGCTTTTTTGAACCGTAACATCTCTCCATCATAAATGTGTGTTTACTTATTCATTAGACATAATCACATGTAAAGTGTGTAAAAATTATTTGCTAATTCCAGAATGGCTAGATTTGCATTCAGTAACATAATATTCTGTGTATACTTAATCTGCAGGAACTCTTCAGAAAGGTAATCCAGAACAAGGATTACTTGGTCTGTATTCCTTTTGGTAAAATTCTGTGTTAAGCGATGTAGTACTTCTGCAAATCTAAGCAAGTATTCTCAAATGTTGCAGAATTAAATAATATCTCCTGGATTCATATTTCTGACTTGCTCAGTAGAACAGTAGCCTCTTTGACTGAGGTTTTAGGCAAATAGTTACCCTTTAAGCAGGGAAGCAAGGGTGCACCGTTGTCCATTGTGATGCACAGACCTCTCTGAAAAAGCTCAAGGATTTCACATCCCTAAAGGCTAAAGATAGAAGAAACTTGAAGGTAAAAAAAAAGGTAAAAAACCCCCTCACCTTTGTTCTTAATGCACTGGAAATAAGGTTCCTAACTCTTCCCAGAAGCTTGTCCAAAAGACCATCATGAAATTCTTCGCATGATGCCAGAGTATCTGAAGAGTTTGCCACTATGAATTCTTTATAAATACCAGAGTGAATGATGGCTGCTATTCTATGAATGACAACATCTCAGCAATTTCAATACACTATAAAAATAGAAGGCCACTTAAGAAATGCTGACTAAATTCTAGACAAACTTATCCTTTACATCTGTTTCAAGCAACTAAATAGCTTTAGTGGTCCTTCTGTGTTTTTCTACCATAAAATCAACCGTAAACTTTTGAAAATTCATTTTTTAAAAAAGTCATACGTGCTTTAGCTGTGCCTGGTATAAATTTTTCAGATAACTTCTAAATCCTTGATTTTTTAGAAAACTATAAAGATAATCTTTGGAATTTCATTTACGGTGTTGTTTGCTTGCTTTATAATAAATAACATGCAAATGGAAAGAAGTGATGTTTAACTAACTTTCTGCTGTTTCTGCTGGGTGATAACCTGGAATTATGTATATTTCATATTGGTTTTAGATATCCTCCCAAAACACTTCCTTAATTATGTCTCCTTTCACAAATAATCCTATAAAGCAAGGAACTAAAATTGCAGGCAAAGCATTACTTCTATTTGCTGAGCCCCAATGTACTTTCTCAATTTCTGGATGCTTATCTATGCAGGAAAGGCACCTAACACACACTGCTATTACATAGTAGATTCACTATAGTTAATTAGAAAGTAGAAGAGATTTGAAGAAAGTCGCTGTCCAGTATTAAGCACTTGGCTTCCCTTCTGGTTTTACTCTTGCTGCTTTTATGGTTCAAAGTGATACAGATCAGACAAAGCTTTTGCATACTGTATTCAGTGGGCCTTTCTTCTGGGTTAGTAACACAAGCATTGGCACAGGCCAACTGAACCACTTACTTCAAAAGGATCTTTTTATTAGATAAGAGCAGATACTTACACATCGTAGTCAGAGGAATATAATTTTTATAAAAGACAATTCTGCCTGCAGGTCTGTTTCAAGGTTGTATTGAAGCTGCTTCCCTTTGTTCTTCATAAGACGCAAAACCCCACGACCCCCCTTCTGCTGTACCTCCCAATTCCAGCATGCAAGTGAAGGACTGAAATTCTGGAAGTAAATTCAGCCTTAAACAGGTTTACTGCAGGCATTAAAACTGTCTTGTGAGAGAAGACTTCATCTCTTCCCCCTGCATAGTTAAAGGTATAGAGTTCTTCCCAGTATGTTCAGTAGGAAAACCATGATTGCTTTGGGGTTTTATATATAGTGTGTCTCAGTGTTCAATTACCTTCATCTGATGTGAGAGATAATTTTATCTTGGGAATTTTGAATTTGTCTTGGGTGGAGCAAGATCAAACCATAAAAGCAGACATCAGTCGGCTGTACCTTGTAAGCAGCTTTATGTTGACATATTAAACATGGTTCTGATGATCCACGTTACTTACTGAAAAGTCTGTCTTGCTCCTGCTGGTTTGCAGGGCTCCAACAAAGCAGCCAGGGGAAACTCAGTTCTCCCCTGCAAGGCTGTATTTAACTGTTTGTATATGATAACTTAGTTATTGTAATGAAACTTAATTTGACTTAGCATTGTACCAGTTAGATGCTAAGGGTAGGGAGGAACTAAATACAAATCTGCTGTTTCCCTGCGTCATTAATGCCAGACTTGTCAAAGTTTTACCTAACTGCTATGTGCAAAAGTAGTTCTTTTTACTGGCTGGTGAAGTGCTTGGCTCATGGCAAAGTTGAAATTTTGTTGATGTAAATGGGTAGCTTCAATCATATTCATCCCAAAATACTTGGTGTTTTTGCTGAAGGTATTATTTAATCATTTAAAGCCAGTATTTGGAAGGGCCTCGAAGCCTTTACATGAAAGCACTAAAGAGTTGAAATACATAATACTAAAGGATATGGGATAGAGTCCACTGGAGATAAAAAGTATTATTACTGTATCTATCTATGTACATATATACATGCGTCTTTCCAGTCTGCATTGCTTGCCTTTGGAAACTAGAAATGCACCTCCCTGTTTAGTAAATAGGTACCATTTGGCTAATTTGAGCTCAGCAAAGTCTAAGTTGGTTCTTTGAAAGTTGATAGATCTCCACCAAATCTTGGCAAAACTAATTGTGTAAATTGGCCAAGCAGAGGTTTTTAACAGCTGCTGGCTCGGTTCCTTCAGCATCAACTGACTTTTTAGGGCCTTTCGGTAGCCATTAGCAATGGAGATTGTGAGAAAATAAGACCCTGATGAAACAGAAGTGTGTTAAGGTGTGTGCATGTAGCACACATAGTTTTTAAAACTTATTTCTAGAGGTAATTTTAAATGTCTTCCTCACATTGTATAGTATATTAGGGGTTCACCGTGATATTTAGCTTTGTTCCCAGTGGGAGAATAGCCAGCAAAGTCTAGATTGCCACTGCCAAAACTTACCATTCCCTGCCTCTGGTGATGACCTGTCCAAGGGTGGTTTTTTCCTTTAGGTTCTCCCTCCCTGTAGCTCTGAGCTTGGTCCATCTGAGGGCTGCATTCATATTCTTTGTAAACCAAGATCATTCTCTGTTCCAGAAGTTAAAACGTTCCTGAGACGGCAAACAGCTTAGAAGGTTTGCTTCAAAAGATGCCTAATTACTCTGTGTATCTATAGCATTCATTGTAAATGTTGGTTTCCAGGGAAACAGGTAAGCAGAAGGCAAGTGCTGGGAGAGGGAGATGGTGGCTTATGTGCAGATATAGGAAGGGACTAACCCTTGAGATCCATTCAGTCTGTGATTCTGATTGCTGGTTAATATTTTGTAAGCTGGGTAGGTTGCTTTTCTGGAATGCAGGAGTGTGTTGCATACATGTCCATGTAACAATCAGTGGAGGGCTCCTCATCTGCGATACTAAATTAATAAACAGCCAGACTGTTCTTGCATGAAACTTTTATACTAGTGCTTTTCTATAAGAAATGACCTTATATAATTAGGTACATTACAGTGGTATGAATTTATAATATATATATATGATGGGACATTTGGATACTGCATGATTTAAAATCTTGTTATGTACTAATTTGGAAGCGTTCTGACAAACGCTGTCTATGTAAGACACTTTTTCCTCTAAATTTAACCTGATTGATCATTTTGCAAATGTGTTACTACTTTGATGCAAACAGAATACAGAATGGATAAAATAACTCCTCATACAAAACAAACGCATTTTTGATGATAGTGATTTATTGCTAGCTTTTACCATGTTTCATATAGAGCTGCTCAGAATTAAACATGGTACTTCAAAAATACTTTATACAGTGTTCCCAGAACATACATAATTTTGAGCAACTTTACTGACAATTGCTTTTTTTAATGGGCCTTGATGGAAGCGAATGACAATCTTCACATTCCCTGGAGGAGCATCTATCTTTGCAGACAGAGCCGCTGTTGTGATTTTATTCATGATCTAAGTACAATCTCACAATTTTGGACTAGTCAGAAAGGTTGAGGTGTGCGGTGCAGGGATGTGGCAGCTATCCTCTGGGAGGGCTTGTGACGTCGGAGTCTAATTTCTGTTTACACCATTTGCATTGGACATGGTAGCCGAATTTCGACGTGATCCTTAGGACGGCTGCTCTCAGTCTGGCATCCTTGTACCCTGGGGCACTGCTGAGGTGAGCCCCAGTATGTTGCTTACCTGCCCAGGTCTTAAATCCTCATTAACTAGCTTGACAACATGAAAGCAAGACACAGGATGCTTGTATTTGGTTGTAGTTTTGGGCACCGGTGGGCTAGTTAGAAAGGTGAGAGCCAGCATTTCAACAAGTGTCACAGCCACTTTCTGTTTTTCAGGAGGCTGGTGCTGGAGCAGTTCCTACTCCACACAGCAGCTTGTTGAATGCAAATAATGAATGTTAATCCAGCCTCATTGTTCCAGGGTCAAACATGGAGAAAAAAAAAAAAAGTCAGTCAGGGTGACAGTGTGGTAAATCATGTTTGTTTGCCTTGTCTATTAGGTTGGGGTTTTGCCTCTTTTTTGAGCTATCATTTTAGCGTGTGCTTTTCATTCTCTTTTAGAGTGTGTATAAAAGAACAGGCATTCCAGCTGAGTTCAGCCTTCCTTGTGAGGTGAGGACTTTTGTCCTCTGTTTGTTGTTATGCAATGTTTGTGTGCTGCTTTCAGTGATGAAGTAAAGGGGAAAAAATTGTCTGCCAATATGACTGTGATATTTGGATGATTTATCTCATTCCTCTTCTGAGTAACCTAACTTTGACATTATTCGTGAACTCCAAGCCTTGCTTGCGTTGTTCTTGCTAGTAGAAAACATAGCAAGGATGTAGTGGGTAATTGAACCCAGATGCACCGAAGGCTGCTCAGCCAGACTGTTATTTTAGCCTACACTAGTAGGTTTTTTTAATACGAGTTTGACCTTACTTTGAAACATTCTCAAAATACCATACTTTAATATCAATTTATACACTCTTGCTTTAAGATGGGGTAGAGTCATTTGAAAAAGTAATGAAACACTTTCTACCTGTTAATATAGGAGATACAGAAAGAGTTTTGGAGTTAATTTATGTATCTAAGGAACAAGTTTTACATGCTGCCTTTCTAATCGGAGTGTTATCGTTTGCCTGTAGTTGGGATCATTACCATCAGGGAAAACGTATCTGTCAGCTTTAACTGTGCCAGTTGTATGTGCCTGCCTCTGCAGCAAGGAGGCATGTTTGGCAGGAAGGTTTTAGGTATGCAGTGATATGAAGATTTACCAACAGTCCATTTCAGTAAGTTATTGAACAGAGTTTAATAGCCATGGTACATGGTCATCTTAATTTTTTTTAATGGGAGGTAAATGTTTAGTGTGTGTGTTCTGTGAGGTTAAGCTGTGTTAAACAGCTCAGAAATGCATTCCTGATTTAAAAAAGAAAAAAAAAAAGAAAAAAAGCCCAGCACCTATGTCTCACTGCCAGAATGGTAGTTTGATTTTGACATACGTGTAATATACTTTCCATATCCATGCTGTATTTTTCTAAAGGAGGAGGTGCTTATAGCAGTATAGAGCAGAGCCATATTTCCCTCCTCAATACATGCCTTGTCAGTAACAACTGAGCACAAAAAAAATCTTACATATAATTAAATTTCCTGTGAAGATAGCATACTTTTTTCTGCTTAAACAGAACCGTTTTTCATTCATTATTGCTCTGGTCAGGTGGAACTGAGGTTGCTACCTTTCTAACATGTCTGTCTAGTTATTCTTTGTTACATGGTGGCTGGGAGTTAAAGTTTTGTGGCTGTACATCAACAGCTTGAAGTAAAGTAATAGAGAAACAAGATTTTGTGGTAGACCTTGATGTTAAATACTTAAATTGATTAATTTTTTCAATTTCACTCTAATTTAGGGTTAATTCTTGTAACTGCTCTTTGTGAAAGAGAGAGGGGATATTGAAAGCAAGTGGGTTGAAGTTATTTTAAATTCTTCTTAAGGTATTGCTATACGCACTTGATGTCGGTTCAGCTGAAGTGGTGCTGCCATTAGTTTCAAACTGTAGTCCGTTGCTTCGTGTAAAAACCGAAGCTTTAATCGGACTGATGGTGGCAAACTGCTTTAAACCTGTTTAGCTTTGGGCGGTGCAGCTTAAAATATAGAAAGCGAGAAATTAAAAATGGTTTAGTGTTTTTCTTTCTGTTCTCTTATCAGAAATGTTCATTCAGACTATAACAACTGTTAGAACACGATAACAACTTCAGGCCAGCTGTCAAATGTTTACCATTATCAAACCTCTCCCTAGGGTAAGATGCGACTTTGGCTCGCCTCACCGGCAGTAATTTAATTTTTCCTTCGTTCTGACTCGGAAATGGCAGCATTTTTCAAAGCTTCCTCCCACTGATGGCTGAAATTTTCCTTGTGAAATGATTTCCACCAGTCTTGAATCTTTCTTGCTTCTGCCGTCTTCACCTTTACTGATGGTTCTGCAACTCATCACCAGCTATGCAAACTGACAGTTCACATCCTGGGGCAGCAGCCGGGTCTGGCCTGCAGAAAGGAGCAGCCTGACCAAATTTACGCTCACAAGATCTCTTAATTCACAAAAGCATTTGCTCTAGTTCCTGTTCTCTGCTGCAGGGGCTTTTGGGGGGGCAAGCAGGAGAGCGTTCGGAGGGGAGAGAGGCACTCTTCACACTCTGCTGAGTACACAGGCTTTCGAGATGAAAAACAGACGGAAAGAGACATTTCCAGCCATCTTGCTGATCTATGCAGGGGTTCACTGAACTGTGCAACATAGCACCAGACCCATGTATCATTTAATGTGCTAATTTCTTCTTTCTTTTTTTTTTTGAGTGAAGGAGTTTTTCATTTTGTTGACAAGCATATTAAAATTAAAAGTGGAAACAGTCAAAAGAGAGCCTAAAATGTAAACTCAATACCCACCGCTTACTTCCTTCTTTGACATTTAGAGCTATGAAGAGATCTGCTTAGCTTTGAAAAGCCTCTGACAAATGAGAATAGTCAGAATAAGTTTTCTATTTGGTCTGAGCTGCACATAACATCATGATTTTTTTTTTTTTTTTTCCCCCTCCCTCACAAGCTGAAACATATGCCATATGCTTGCCCAAATGCTTTCCCTTCTTGCATGGCAAGACAGATACGAAACTTTTGTTACATTCTTTTCGTAGACAAGTATTTTTTTCTCCTTCTCCCTTACAGCCACTCCCTCCCACCCAAGGCAGTTTGCAGCCGGAGGAAAGTGATGCTTCCCCCGTAGCCCCGCTGCAGCGTGGCCATTAACACAGCCGGGGTGCGCTCGCTCGGTAGCAAAAGGTCATTCAAACACTTTTTTGGTATTCTTTAGCTCTCTGTTGGAAGCTTCTCCTAAGAATAACCCGTTTTACATTTTTGTGATTACTTTGGAGAAAAAATGTGCAATAATACCAGAATGGAAATGGGGGGGGAACAACATTCCAAGTAATTTGATCACACTCCTGTAGTATTTGCTTTGGTACTTTCCTATCATTAGCTATCCAGTTGCTTAAGGAGCAGCTGCACAGTCTGGTAAATTAACGTATGTTGTAGTCAAAAGTTTAGACAGAAGGAAAAGTTAACTTAGTTTGTACTAACATAGATCCTGATCTTGCTAACTGGTATTCTAATTGAAGGTGGAGGGATTTTTAGCTCTTCTAGTGTGTCAAGTAGTCCTGTCTCTCAGTAATGGTGGAGTTTTACAAAATACATATATATACATTTCTAATGGCATTTTGTGTCCTTAGCATTAACTCTACTTGTATTTTCTGTTTTCTGAGCTTTTAGGCATTGTGAGAAATATATGAGAGATTTGCAAACAGGGGCAAGGAAGGGTCAGATGTATCAAATGCGTGGATTCCAACAAGCAGAGTACCCTGCCTTAGAAATGTGAATTAATAGGAGAGCTTCTTTCAGCGTACAGTTTGGGGAGCACAGAATAGTGGTAACTGGTCAAGATATTTGTCATCTTAATAAACTGACAAAATGGAAAAATAAACATGAATCTTATCAGTCTGCATTTTTGTTGGGGATGAAAGTGTTTGAAGAAAAATCATAAAGGAATCCATGGTAGCTCAAGGAGGTTAAACTCAACAGTTGTTTCCTTTGAAGTGTATGACCACGAGGTTAATTGCCAAAACTGCTTGTGGAAAAGGTGGTAACAATTTAACAAGACTGTACAACTGCAGCACTCAGATGAATATCAGGTGTTTGCAGATGGGGGTTTTTTGCCTAACAGGAAAAGGGGAGAAAAAACCAGAATGAGAACCAGGGGACAGAGCGGGAGAAGAAAAGCCCGACTAAACAGCCAATAATTCCTTGTTTGCTTTGCCAATGAGGCTGTAATTGGCCGGGAGGTTAATCGCAGCCTGTGGATTGGCGGGCGGCAGCGCTCGCTCCGTGCTCGCTCCATGCTGTTAGACAGGAGACAGCAATTATTAGAGCTTTCATGTCTCTTCTTTAGGCTCACAATGACTCTGATTTATTAATCCCGGTAAGACTGCTGCAAGGAGTTTACAGTTGAAGGCACGGGGTTTGTATTTCTGCTGTTTACAGTCAAGTTTATTCCAGAATTTATTTTTCCAGCTCTGGATCAGTAGGTTCATTTGTCCCTTTCTGAAACTGCCATGCTTCTAAATCTTTCTTAATTTAGCGGGAACAAAGTCTTTAAACAGGGAATTCCCTGAAGCCCTGCAGAAACCCAATTAGGTCAATGCAATGTCATAATTGGAAAGCTGAAATCCCTTACCATTAGTTACACTGGGTAAACAGAAATGCAAAAGTGCGATAGAAACAGAAGTAGAAGAAATTCTTTTAATGTTGCTTTTCACTTCTAGACGGAGACCCTTTATAATTTTAACAATATCATCAGAGTATTTTAATTTTGACATCCCTTCTGAGAATTCAGCAGTGTTTTTTTCCATTGTTGTATTTTATATATGTAGCAATTTGTGGAACTTGGAAAATGTGTATAAAGTACAACTTTTTCAAGCTTTTTTCCTGTAGACAAAGAGTTGGCAATGCCTGAAAACCATGAGAAAGAATCTTTAAATCGTTACTAAACTCTTTTGAACCTCAAAGTTTGTTTATGACAGAAAGCTTGCTCACCAGTCACTAATCCCTATTTACATAGATTTCTCTCTGTCAGATATCCTTAATGAACTGCAAGTTTTATTAACAGCAACTCAACTAATATTTTTACGGCTTGATGCTCAACTGAGCGACTGGCAAAACTTTGAAACTTTTCTACTACAACATAATTTACTTGCTCATCCGTAAAGCCAAAGCAGCAGCCTGAATCCTAAATTTAATGCGTACTGTAATTTTTCACGTCTTGTTTTGCTGTTTTTGTATTGTGTATTAAAAGCAAAACTTCTGGGAAGAATCCTCCCTTTGCAGCAAACAAAACTCTGCGCTCCAGCTGGAGCATCACGGTATGTTGCTGGCCACCATGCACAGCAGTCAGGAAATGTTGTGTGCTAATGTGTATGATGTAATTCAAAAGATCACATCTCTTTGGTCTGGTAGAGAATCATGAATTTGGGTCATGATGGAATCACCTGAATCAGTTGGGCATCTATGAGAAGTGATTACCACTGAAGGGCAAGGTATTTCGAAACCTCTAGTTTCATCCCTTCCTATGAGGTTTGACTGAGAGAAAGAACTAAATTGGCTGCCAAACACCTATAAACCCGCTGTAGCGTCTTGTCTCTCGTAAGCCATTTACATTTTTACGTTTCAGCTATGGCCCTTACACTGTTTCTATGCCAGCAATGTTTTACAGGTGGCAGGAACCCTAATTCCAACCCTCTAGAAGGTACCTGCCAGTCTTGCTTTCTTATTAAACAGATACAGCATATATATAACACCATTGTTATAAAGCCTAATTCGCACTTCTGAGAGGGGCAAAAGAACTCGGTTTACAAGTGTAATCTCTCTCCGATATTGATTTAGACGCTGCTTGTGAAGACAATGGCATGTTGAAAATATATGTTGCTTAATACAGACCATCCTTCCTTATTTATCAAACTAATGTGGTCTCTAATGGTATCCAGTGGGTCGGTGTGACTCAGCAGACAGAAAAGCTTCACTTTCGTTGGGATGCCAAGCAAGTCTCAGCTAGAGCAAAGAGGGGAAGCCAACTCTCATTCAGTTTTAAACTTTAAGAGTATTTCTTCTTCATTATAAGAACACATACTCACTAAAACACATGGGGGAAGATACTCTTCCACAGTATTCCTCTCTATAAAAAAAAAAAAATGCGGGGCGGGGGGTGGAGGGGGAAGGCTTTGCAATCTACATATGCAAATCTTGCCATGTTTCTCCTAGACAGGAGGAAACTCTAACTCTCAATAGATATTTATTTTCTAAATTGGCGACAGACATGCAAGCGAGAATGTTCAAATGACTTCAGCTCTCTTTCTGCCTTCATTATGTCAGGCTAGCAGATCACATATGGCATTATGGAAATCAGTAAATGAAAACCATATTGATCAGCATTGAGAACAAATGTAAAAAAGCTGGACTAAAGGAGGAGAGGTGGAGAAGTATGCTCCACTGTTCAACCTGATAGGCCCTCGTTAAGGCCTTTAATCATTTATTAATGTAAACTCCCTCCTTCCCTTTCCACTCAAATTACCTCAGCCATAGAGCATCCTGCTCCATTTATCTTTTAATGTTTCCTTTATTTAATTTATTTTTAAGCTATACATTATACTTTTATTACAAAATCAAGGGGTTTTTTCTTTTCTAGAGGACAGTATTGAGCAACCAGATTTGTTATAAATGTCCCAGCAAGCTTGCTTGAGCATTAAGGGGAAGAACGAGCAAGATTTGCTTTTCATTGGATGGCAGATTTGGCGTGCTGGAGGACTTGCAGTGAAAAGGAGTGTGTATTACAGAGCCTCCCCCACTTCACGCTGTTTGTAATTAAGGTTGTGTCAGCATTTCCATCATAAACCCTTGTTTACAGGGTTTATAATTCAGCTGTGAAAATTTGCTCCAGGCCAGATTTGACATACAAGGGTTCAACCTCGCAGTAAAGGAGATTTCTACCCTACCTCCCTCCCCCAAATCTAAAAGCAACTCAGTTCCAAAAAGAAGAAAAGGCATAGTGGTGGGTTTTTGGGGCAATTGAAGAAAATTATTAGCAAAAAAAAAAAAAAAAAGCATTGGGCCAATGTCCTACTTAAACAACTCTTAAAAAATCACGTTGAGACCCATACATGACTGTACTGTGTGCCAGTTTTAGCAGAAGCAAGCTTTTTTGGTTAGGCAGTCAGATCTCTAACTTGCAGTCATTCATCAAAATCTCGAGTGATGGACATCTCAATCCTGATGGCCATTTGCTTGAATACTCTGTCATTCTCTCACAGTTTAGGCAGAGATTTCCATGACAATAATTAGGGGGTTCTGCTTTGAAATTTGTACCATTTTATACTTCTGACAAAGGTCTCACTGGCCCATGGGGTATTTCCCAGTACCGTCTCTGCTGTGTAACATAGGCTGTTCTTAGAGATAATAATATACTTTTTACTTGGAATCCGCATCTTTCCCACAGCAGAAATATTTTCACTGGCATTTTTAATCATTTTGGTTAAAAAAAAAAAAAAAAAGTCTGATTTCTGTGTGTTTTTGGAGCAGTTGGGTGTCTGTTGCACGTTCGTTTAAAAATAACTAATAAAAAGCATGAAGAACAGTCAGAATGGTCTCCCCTTACTCAGCGCAGATCAAGAAGCTGGGAATAAGCATGAAGCTGCACTAGTTAGATGTCTTGCTCTGCTTTATGGCTCTGGCAGCACCGTGTGCCTCATGGGCTGCAGGATCAAGGCACAGTGGGCATACCACTCCAGGAAAAGCATGTCAGCCTGGGCTGTGAATTTCTGGGCTGCTGTCAGTTTTAGTTAAATCCTTATCATTTTAACGTTTTTATATTCTCTGTGATAATGGACTTCAAGTCTCAGTCATGTAGATGGCTCCTGATTGATATGGAATGATACTGGCGTCGCACACTGCAGTATGTACATCTAATTTATTTTAAGTGGTATTCCAGATTTTTGAGGGGGACAATTCCTAAGGGGCAGAAAAGATACATACGGTGATGTATCTATAAAATATGTGTGTAAAATGTATTCCGTCCTTCCTCTTTCTTGCACACTCACCCACTTCCAAGTTCTTTTCCTCTTTGACTCGCATTACAATTCTACTTTCCTTTCTCTGCTCTCAACATCAAACAGTATATAAATTACAGCAAGAGTGCTGTCTGTGGCAGACATACAGTCCTTGTTTGTGGCAGAAGAGCAGAGCATTAAACAGTGAGTGGACTATGCAGAGAGCTCTCTCTCTCTCCCTGTTCCCAGTGGGAGTGTTGTTTATAGAGCATTATAATTTATAACTGAAGAGAGTGGATTTAATTTCAGTGGAGGGGGCTCGCCAGCAGGGCGCCAGCCTGCAATCATATGAATCAGCAAGCTGCAAACTCTATTGAATGGAAAGTATTATCGCTGGCCACAAACGGACACTGTTTCTCCTTAAACAACTCCCTCGGTGCAGGAAGACGTTGTCTTCATTCATCTATTTTACATATCTACTCCTGTTTTAATTTTGCTGTTTCCTAAAAGTCTTTTCTTTTTAGAATGCATCTTTTCTTTTACTGCCTTACTTCCTGGTCTAACATTGGAAACTGATTATTGTGTGTATGTTGCTGATTTTGGAGCTCTTAAACTTGCCTTTTTAGTGTGTGTGTTTTGGTTTTAGTTTTTAAAATGCCATTTTCTTCTGATCCTGTGTACAAGCAACTTTTATGGAAACCAAAGTTAAACATGCAAACAAGAGTATGATAATCCATTAGCATTAATATTGTAAAATGGTAGTCAGATTCAATCACAGGAAGTTTTATTTAATCATGGATGTTTCGTGTGTTTCCCCTGCGTTTCTTTTGCACAAATGGAAGATCTTTTTTCCCCTCTTTAGTCTTTGAAAAGTTTAGCATTTTGTCTTTCGAAATAGGACCATCAAATCCATAATGAAGTCTGTTGACTTTCTGAAATACTTTAAAGCAGTCTTTCCTTTGATTATATTTTGTATCAGTTGTTTTTGTGGTGTTCAAGAGAGGGCTAGCTTCTGTGCAACGCTTGGACTGATGTTTGCTATGAGGATTTTATGCAGCTCTTGCAATTTATTAGACGTTTGCAAGCAAAGCAGTAACACAATGCATTAACAGCCTATGTCAAAAATCAGTTTTACATGAGTTACTGGGGTTTTTTTCCTTCTTTTTATAAAATAATAGCTAAGCTTTTAAAAAACAAAAACCAGAAAAAACCCAACAACAACAAAAAAAACCCCAATGGGATATACGGCAGATTGGATGGTATTTTGGACTCATTAGCTGGGTTCCTGGAGGATAATTGCAGCAGCAGAATACCTGATAGCTGCTGCCTGTCTCCCCTTCAGAGCAAAGTTTCTGTTGAAGTTTGGGTCTTTGTAAGAAATAGGACCTTTTTGTTTTCTCATAAGCTACAGGCACCACGCAGACATCGCTGCGAGTGTCATGTCAGGACGGGTTTGCCCAGGCTCCCTCCAGCCTGCGTGCCTGCCCTGCGAGGGGAAGGTGCGCTCAAAGGGCAGCTCCCGGCAGAGCCACGGAAACTTCTCTCCCACTTTACGAAGGAGGATTTCGTGATGTAGGAGGGAATGCCGCTTTAGGGGAGTGTATGTTAATTATACAGCTCATGTCCCACACAGCTGGATAGGAGGATGGTCTTTCTTTTCTCTGCCCTACATACTGATCTTCAGACCTGACTAAGGAGCTTTGTATGTCTAGTGATGATTGAACAGTGGGGGCTAACCCTTCCCCCCGCCCCACTCCGCACTGGAGCAAAATCTGTGCCATGGCATTCATTTGTGCAGATCTAGGAGCGTGATCAGGCGGGCTAAATGATAATTGGCCTAATTCTGCGCTCCTTTCACAGGAAAATCCAGAGCCTTGGGATGGCAGGTCTGCTTCCGTGCAGGCGTGCAAGGCAGCTCCTAGAGGTGCTTCACAGACCTCCATAAAAATACCATCCTTGTATTACATTTTTCAGTTTTAAGCATCAACAAATAGCAGCTTATCTAATGTATTTTAAATAATTGTGGCTTTTTGGTTACATGTGCTCTGTAATGTTGCCTCACTAAAACAAGTTGTGCAGCTCCACAATCTCTCTGATAGTATCCAATCGAAGTTGTGCCTTTTGTTCAGCATATATAGAGAAGTAGCATCAGTCTCTGTTTGCTTTGCCTTGCATTTATGAGCATAATAAAGTTATTGCCCTCGTTTTCACAGAGAGATTGTCCTGCATTAGCAAAAAAAGCCACATAAATTATTTGCAAATGAGTGGCTTGTTTTTGCTTATTGATTTCCCAGAAGTGGCAAAATGCTTTAGCTTATGTTCACGACTATTTATAAAATGTAAAATGTATTTTTCTCTCTGCCTCTTGGCACAGACAGTAACATTTGTTAAAGGATTAAAGGCTACATCCTACTGTTCCTCCCTTAACCATTCCACAGGCTTTTAAACAGTCTCCTTGACTGTATTTTCTACACGTAACTTCATACTAAATTCAAAAGGTACATGAAATAATCGTAGCTCTTTAATTCCATATCAGCATATACGTCTCTTTTGGTCCCCTTAGGGGGGAAAAAATGTAGTAAAATCCAAACCTGTAGTTAGATTGGAAAGATACAGCTCTGTACCTTCCATTTTCACCTCATTACCTCTTTGGGAACTGTTTTGCACTACAGAATGATCGTATTTTATACTGTTTAAATCTGAGTCAGAGCTAGTAAATATTTTGGGTATACAGAATAAACTAGTTAGTGTTTAACTTTTGACTTGCAAAAGCCAAGATGATTCACAGTGTTAACATTTTAATTTCTTGTTTGTTCTAAATGCAATGGGAATGAATTAGATTTGACATTTTAAATCATTAAGGATTTAAGTTATATCCCGCCTTTCTGTATAATTTTTTCAGCGCTTCTTTTGAGGAAACCTAAAATGCTGAAATACTGTGGTTAGCTTATCGTAAAAATATTTTTCATTCTGGTTGGGAAATAGGATAGCCTGTATCTGGAGCTTTCTTTTTCTCTAGACTAATATGTCTGCAACAAATGTGAGCAAAAACTGCTACATACTTAAAATTAACAAGAGGAATGTCACCTGAAGTATAGTTAGATGAAATTGTAGCATTTTGTGTGCAGCAAAACAATCTCTTCAGGAATGCAAAGTTAGGGAGGTCTGGCTGTTTTTATATAGTTCAAAATTACTTGATCAAAGAATTTTAAGAAATAAAATGCAGAACTAATCTTTATTGAAAATATACTTTTATTTTACTAGGTGACTTACTACTGTATAACACTACTTATTTTCAGTTACATGTGCTTCTGCTGTAGGTCTCGCTATAATAAAGACATTTTTGGGTTTGCTTTGATGAAACTTCACAAGAGCCGTCTGTAGGGTAGAAATACAATTTCCCCTCTGCTTTAATTGTGCTCTGTCGTGTATTTGGCTCAGTTAACCGAATCAAGGGAACTGCATTCGGGTGATCTGAGTGGATCTTATCTGCAGTGGACTCTCGGTCATAGTTTTAACTCTCTGTCCATTTGAGAATTAAAATTTGCTGTGCAGTTTTATTCCCCCTATCAGCATGTAAAGCGAGCCAAGCGCGGTTTTGGGGAAAGCAGTCGCATGAATATCCCCCCATTTATGTGCCTCAAAAAAGGTCATGTCCTTATCAGTGATTGTAATTGATAACAATGTGGTGGTTTCAGTCAAATCTGTGACCTTGGTACCACAGCGGGGCCCCTGCGCTGGTCGCTGCTTTCCTCACTTACTTCTGCTTTGATGTGATCCGGCAGCTGATAGAGATGCACGCAGGTCAGGGAGAGGCAGCTGGCTGGCAGCACCAGATTAAAATATTTCTGACCCACAAAAGTAACCGAATGCCCATATTTCTTCATTTAGCATAATTAATACCTTGTATTTCCATTGACTTTGATAAACTGAGTTTTTTCCGCCTCTTTCTTTATTATTTTATTCCCTGTAGCTTTCAGTAATGATCGCAGGAGATGTGTAGTTAAAACGTTTTACAGACTCTGAAGAATAACATGTTTTGAAAAGCTAAGATCAAAAGTCTCAATTAGGTCACAGCCTAGCAGGAAGCTTATAACCACATTAAAATGGGAAAGTTATTTCATTTTTAGTATACTATATTTTCAGTAGCCAGCATAGTAAGCTAAAGGCAAAAAGAAACATATTGGATCTCTCACCAAGGAAATCCTCTTGCTCTTATGAATTTGTAATTAGGGAAGATACATACAATAAGTAAAAGTGTTCAATGTGCTTTAATGTATATCCTTCTTGAGAACAACTTCCTGAAATAGCATCTAGAGGAACTCATTAAACATTTTTTTTTTTTCTTGTCATAAATGTTCGCTGTGAATTATTATTGTCACCATTTAAAATCACTGTTTTAAAAGTAGCTGTGGAGTCACTGCCTGGGTCTCTGTGTATTAGCTCGGGAGGATCAGCATAAAAGATCTCTGACTAATAGTGAACCTGAGAGTATCCACTCAGGACTCGAATGTCAGCTGATGTCTTTATTTAAAAAATAATAACTGAAAACAGCAAAGCAAGCCATCTGGAGGGCTGACGTTTGCTGTGGGCAATGATATTTGTAGCTGCTGCTCTTTCTTTTCTGGATTTGTTGCAAGGTAGAGAGTGCAGCCTGTTTCCCTGGCCGCTGATGCCGTGTGCTGCTGCACGCCGCTTGTAAACAAAGTCACTGGGTAGAGATTAACAGCACTGATTTGTCGTGATGAATGGAACTCGGTTAGGTTGCTCTTGTAAGGCAAGAAATATATTTTATGCCATAACCAAATTTGATTCCTTTTTACCAATAAATTTTGAATTGCATTTAACAGCCAGATAAATGCAGAGCTTATTTTATTGCAGTCATGATTCTAGATATCTGTATTACATGTATTTCTATTGAACTTTACATTAAGCACAGTAGATCTTCTCTGTCAACAAATAAATTAAACTTAGACCAAGTAGTATTTTCTTGGACGTATCGTGAATCTGCTTTTGCAACATGTTTTTATTTTCCAGTGACAGCAGTCACCAAAATACAAACGCTATGAGGCTTATCTATCCTGAAGTACTCCTTAAACGAAGAGGTCTTGAACTGTTACCCTTGGCAGAGCCCTTGCATTACTATAGGGAAATCATCTTTGCTATAACTATTGCAGGGGAAAAAAAAAAAATTGTGCAGGCAGGCAGTTTTGCTGGTATGCACAGAATGAGGGAGAGATGTGCAGTAGGATGGACAAGGGGCCAGAAGTGTTAGCAGATTTAATCCCCGAAGTATTGGGGTTCAGCACTCCCTTTTTTAAAGATCAGAAGTATTTTATACACATAGATTTAACTCATCGTATTACTGAAGTATTAGCATTAGGAAAGAAGATGGAAATGGAAAATTAATGCAGTGTTTGACCAGCTTGTTATTTTTACTCTGAATACATTGTCTCTTTTTGAACTAGCTGATACATGCTCACCTGTCTGGATTTCCTTAATTCAGAAGTTCTCATCCTTTTTCATATCTCTGATCTCTCCACCTTACTGAGATCTCTTACCCTTGTAAGCCTGTGAGTATGCTGGCACCTGTCCCTACCTCTGTTGGGGTTGGAACCCCCTGCTTTAGTAAAGGCCAGTGGTATCAGTGTAGCACAGTGGGTCACAGGAGGAAGCTGTGATCATGCGTTTTGTGTACAAGGTGCTTGGTAGACAGGATACTGTACTACAGTTAGGATAACCTTGTGATAAAACAAGGATATCGATTACCTGCGCTAGTTTTAGTGCATGCACCGCTCCTCGTGCTATCAGAATTCAGCATATTTTACTCTTTTTGTGTATTTTGCATTCGAAACAACAATTTTAGCCTAAAAATTAATTATAAAAATACTAGCAGTCAGGAAAGGTGGCGATGTTAGAGTCTAGGTGCTGCATGGACTGGCATTAGAGAGAGCTGTAACACAAATCACAGCAGGGATGAGTTGGATTCAGGAGTACCAAAGCTGTTCTGACTAGACTGTACCTGCAGAATCGTCGTCTCCTCCACCTTCATGAAAACTAAAATAATCCAAACTCTTCATGTTACATAAAATGCAAACGTGGCTTCACATTTCTTGTATGGCTTATTGACCAAGTCTGAATTTACTTTGAAATGTTCGATAACGGGAGGGGATTGTGGAAGATGAGCCTGGTAGCAACAAGCATATGCTGACATTTGTAAGCTAGGACTATAAGTACAAGCATGTTGCTTTTCAAAATCAGAGGAAACTGCGCTGGAATCTGAATTTGGTCTGAAACTGGTGCTGCTTTGGTGCTCTGAATGTCCCTCGTTCTCTGTCTTAGTGACTGCAATTATGACTTGATTGTGTGTGTTTTGGGAGGTGTTGGGTATTTGGGGTTTGTCAGTATTTGTCATTACTGATTGCTAATTCTGAAAGTGGCAAAAAATAGAAACAGGGAAAGAAATAGAAACGTCAGGGGATTCTTTAGCTTTACCTGTGTTTGCAGCAACGCTCTGTTCAAAATAACAACAACAGCGTGTGTGATGTTTATTTAGCAATCCAACTAGGCTGCTGCGAGGCTCAGTATTACGTGTTGCCGTTTTTTCCCCCTCCTGCGTGGCTGTGTTTTTGCACATGCTGGGTACAGTCATTCTCAACATGTGCATCAAATCCAGGAAGTATCAGAGCTACCGTGCATGTGCAGATGAGCTACTGCACATCACGCGGGGTCTGTCAGCACGCTGCTCCTGGCCTGCAGAAGAGACGGCAGCAGAAAGCAATTTTTGCACAACCTGCTTTTTAGACCAAAGCAAGGAGCGGCCCGTAGTCTGGCTGAAATGTTGGGGGTCGCTGTCGCCCCTGCTGCGGCAGGACAGCCTGCGTGCTGCTCACCCAGGAGAGGCAGCAGCTGAGAGCGGGCGGCTGCTGCCACCAACGCGAATCCTTCAGCCCAAAGCTTGCTCCTTCGGGGCCGCTCGGGAAAAGGGCTCTCGGGAGCATGCCGTCAGACATGCTGCCCTGAGGGGCTGCGAGGAGCCCTGTAGCTCTACATTTAGCGTTTTTCTACTGCAGCTTCAATATATATGTTGCATTAAAAGGGGAAAAAAAATTAGGCTCAGATCCCGTGGACGTTTCAATAAGCGTCTAACTTCAAGCGCAAGTAGTTTTAAATCTGTGAAGCTACTTTTATGCTTAATAATAAACATCTGTGTAGTTTTTTGTACCCTAAGATTTCAGACAAGCCAATCTCTGAAGAGCTCGTGGCTCAGCGTAGATGATTTAAAGCTCAGGTCAGTATTTATGCACAGAACACTTGGGGAAGCAAAAATAGAAAACATCCAAGGAAACAGTGTGTTTCAGGGATGACATTAACAGTTCTAATTCGGAATAGGATGTGTGTCTGTAACTTGCATATTATATAGAAACAGTTAAAGAATCAGTTCAGAGATGGCAAATCCAGTATTTAAGTGTATTTTGTGCTAATTCTTTTAAAAGAAGCCTACATTCCAGCATGTCTTCATTCAGTAATTTAATTGGGATGTAGGTCTTTGAGCTAGTGGCTGATTAGAAAACATGACCTGCTTGAGAGATCAAGAAGGTAAATTGATAAATGTTGTAGCAAAGGTTAGTAATGTGTGAGAGAGTAGAAGCTGCTCTGGGCTTTGAATCACTGATCAAGGTCAGCTGCAGTTCATTAAAATCTTTAGAGATTTAGATTCGTTGTAAATATACCCGCATACCATAGTTTATCTTGTAAATCCTACATATTGGTTGTTTAGTAATATTGCATATTATGGCAACAGTTCTATGGTAGTAAATTTACACCAAGGTACAGAGCCAAAGTCCTGTAAAATATTTGAATTGGCAAACCAGGCTGGAAGGACGGACCTGGGTGCTGAGACTCGCTCTAGCCCAGCCAGCCCCCTGGCCCCCAGGCCGGCATGTCCCACATCCCTCCCTCTTCACGCCAGAGTGCTGCCCCCATGCTTCTTGCTTCTTTGATGATTAGAAATCTTTTAAGGTACACCTGGTTTTGTGCTGATGCTGTCCTTTAACTTAAATAGTTTTTCCTTCTCTGGCATTTATATCCCTGGGGTGCTTGTGGAGAGTGGTCATACACTCGTCCTGGCTTACAGCTGAAATGGGGAAAAGCCCTGCTGCTTTCACTCCCTTATCTGAGCCAGGGTTTCTGTTCCCCTCGTCAGACTGCTTTGTATCTCTTTCAAGTCTTCGGCTTGAACATGGGTATCAGTATGCGTGTTTGAAATGACGTCTCGCCGCTGTGCCGAACATAGTATTTCTGTTTTCTATGATACGTGCTGGAGCACGGCCATGCCAGACAGCTAGCTCACCACCATCCTGCAGCTGAAAGACCTCAGGCTTTTACCCCAGGCTTTCTAACTGACAGGCACTCAGGCTTCTGCACTCCTGACCTTGCGCTTTCTGCTAACACACCTTTTGCCGTTGTTGGTTATAGCGCTCAGGAGCTTCCCCGTCTTCTGAACCGTCCGTCCTTGTTATTGGTATCATTGTTCAGATTTATTCCTTCTCTTTCCTTAAAGGATCTGAAAGCACAACACTTGGAGGCCATATAAAGGGCTTGTTCTCAGTCATGTTCAGCCAGCATGGTCCGTTGGCCCTCTCCAGTTCATCCTGATTTTGCTAGAGCTTGTTTGGATGCCGTCACCCGTTTGGTGTCACTGTCCCTATCTCTGCCTACGTCACCAGTGCCAGGTCCTGATTTCATTCCAGCTACTCATTTATCTCTTGGAGAATGCACATCTGCTGCTTTCATCTTTCTGGTACGCATTTCAGCTAACGCTGCCGCTTCTCATTCGTGGTGTGGTGTTGGTCGTTCACTGGTCTGATGAACTTCCAGCAATCTGTGGTTTCACAGCAGCTGAGGCACACGTCGCCTGCACCTCTGTCTTGATTGAACCATCAGCACTGGAAAAGCTTCTGGGGCAGAATCCACTTGCTTGTTGCTGCAGCATTTGGGCAATTTGTTGTCCGTTTCCCAAGCCACAGTTATTTCTCAGTTGTGGCACTTGTCCCGAGGCAGTTGGACCCGTTTGGCAGGGCAGCAGAGGCCGTCAGGGAGGCTGTGTCTGTTGTGTCCCATCGTGCGATGCCATTCAAACATCAGCTTTCCGCTTGTCCCACAGGTTAACTTCATGAAACCAAATGTAACACAGTTTTATGTGCACCAGCTAATGTGCACTTTAAGTGGTTGTATTGTTAAGTAGAATGCATTTGCAGGTGTTCTGGTAAAAGCAGAGAAATGTTCTTTAAAACTTGACCAAATACCTTTCCTGTAGGTTATTCCCAACTCAAATCTGTTGCCATGAAGTTAAAGTGATGTTAAATCTACTAAAAAAAGTGCCTAACAGAAATACTTTTAAAGTACTTTTCTTGAAGCATAACTGTGAATCACTTTGAGCTTAATGGTTTTAAAAAATCTAGAACAAAAGAGTTTTTTCCCTACAACAGCTGTGCAGTTTTATTAAAAATTTAAAGAAATCTTATGTGTCTAATCCTTTGAGCGGATGTGTAATTACTTGGCTTGGGCTCTTACACATGGATAACCTAGCTGTACTGTGAGACAAGATTCTTATGTTTAATTTAAAGAATCATGGGTGTGCTTTGGAGATTATCAACACCAAGCCTCGTAAAGGAACACAAAACCAGAACAACTATTATACGTTATCATTTGTTATACAGATGTTGCAAACCATCTGACTAGCAGATAGTGTAGTTTGCAATAGTGTTGGCAAAAGATGGCGGGGTATGTAGAATAAAAAATTGGAAAACTATCTTTTTGAAAGATGTTTTCACTTCCCAAATTTTAGATTTTTCTCCTGTATTTGGGTATTTGCGTTTAATATGTGTTCCCTTTAGGTGAACCTGTTGCTTTTATAACCAGTTATTCAAACCGCGCTATCACCTTTTATCTGCAACAAGCACCTTTTTCAACTTCATCGTGGACATTTGATATGAAGCCCAATTCAGCAACATTATAGAGCTTGAACAAGCTATTATATGAACTGTGCTATAAATGCAGTTGCATCAAAGGGAGTTTTGTATCTGTCATAATGTTACTGCCACAGGTTAAATGCTTTAAAAATTAATGCATTTTAAAGGTCCAAGAATATGATCATACAAAACCAGTTAAAAACCAGTTCATTTTGCATTTAGGTAATTTTATCAGGATATGTATGTTAGATACTTGTATCAGAATACGTATGATTTCTTATTTAAAAATTTGAAGAACTAACCCACATCTGAAATGAATTATAATCTCTTTCAATCAAGTTTGAGATATCAGTCAAAATCACCCCTCATGTGAGCAGGTACAACTCCATTGAAGTCAAGTCTGCTTACAATCAAGCTGATTTTAGCCAAGGGATGTTTTTTCCTTATTTTCTTTTTTCCTCCCCTCCTTCCCCCCCC